>NC_056522.1:363572609-363622313 GCF_019175285.1 Sceloporus undulatus | reverse complement strand
CCCTGATCCTGACATATGTATAAAAAATACTTTTTTCCTAAAACTGCAGAGCAAAAACGGTAATTTTTAAAATTCCTGTTGCCTAAACGAAGCAATTTCACTGTGAAACAGTGCATACATTGGCTCCTCTTACGCTGCTGCCACACTGCAGAATTAATGCAGTTTGACACAAGTTTAAGCATCTTGACATATGCTGTGTGTTCCTACGGAACTGGAAACAATATGAGTACAATTTTTTTCGCCTGTGTAGACAACCCCTAAAAAATAAAACAATATCAAAAATTCTCAGATCAGTCTGAAAAGGTGCCTGATGTCTGAACCCCTTTTGGTATGCATTTTTCTGGCTATGAATTGCCTGCAGGGTTTTTCTTTCTGATTAAACACAATTTGACTCTCCCTCACCTTGACAGTTTCTTCCTTTTTCTGCTGATACATACTGTCATTGTAATTTTAAAAAGAAAACACACCCAAGTGTTTTCTTTCCATTATCAGGCTGGTTCTTGTTTCTCCACTTTCATTCTTTCTTTTTGTCTTGCAATCTGAAGCTTTCAGGAGGAGAGAGGGAGGATGAGGAGGTTTGCCCTGGCTCAGTTTAGCAGCTGCAGGGCCTCTGAACAGAAATGCAGTTCTATTTCATAATGAGCCAAAGTTCATGTGATTGAACAGGCTGCCAAATTCTTTGAATACTTTAGTGGTTTGTAGCGCAAATATTTTTTTTCCTGACTGTAGAAAACATTCCCTGCCCAACAGATGGGAAAAAACAGATGAATATTTCCAAAAACAGAATGAGATTTTGATTTTTTGTCTTTCCTTTATACAATGCACATGCTCTAGAACACATATGTATGAATAGGTAATATTTGTTAAAAATATTTAACAACAACAACAAGTTTTTATTTCTTGTCCACCTCTCCTCAAGGCTCAAGGTGGGGTACAGCATGTTAAAATACAAAATGCAATTAAAAACACATAAATGCAGTTAAAATACAATACTATAAAACTATTAAAATACACTCATGAGAATACATATACAATTTAAAAGTCATGATTTAAAATTGCCTATGTAGGCCTGCTGAAAGAGATGGGTCTTCAATGTTATTTTAAAAACAGTCAGCATTTTCAGTAGTCATATCTCTTCCGGCAGGTCATTCCACAGTCTGGGGACAGCATACAAAAAAGTCCTCTGGGAAACTATTGCCAGTCTAGATCTGGCTGGTTTGAGCAAACATTTCCCAGAGGACCTGAGTGTCCAGGGCAAACTACAAGAGAAGGCAATCCTATAGGTAACCTGGATCCAAAGCATGTAGGGCTTAGGTAGTAACCAACACACTGTACTTTGCCCAGAATTGGACAAATTAATGCATCATAAAATTGATATTGGGCATGAAGTAACCACCATGTTTAGTGGTGGCATATCTCTGATCAGCAGGGGTTTCAAAGAGCAACAGTCCAGGATGCCTTTTTCCATGCTGTCCTGCTTCTGACAGGAGAACTTTCATCTAAGAATTCCTGGAAACAGTCTACTACAGTAGTTCTCAGACTTTCTACCTGTTTACATATATTTGTGAGCATTGTATCCCCCTCAACATAATATACAAATAACAATATTTTATTTGTTTAGGTGCATATTTCCATTTGGAAGGAGCCCTGGTGGTGCAGTGGTTATATGCCTGTACTGCAGCTACTCACTCACAAACCACAAGGCTGTGAGTTCAATACCAGCCAGGGGCTTAGGGTCGATTCAGCCTGGCATCCTTTCGCAGGTAGCTAAAATGAGTACCCAGCTTGTTGGGGGCAATTAGCTTACAGTTGTAAACCACTTTGGGAGTGCTTATGCACACTGATAAGCGGCACAGAAATGTACTTGCTATTGCAATTTGCACATTCATGTATATTCCCATTTTGACATATTAGAAGGAAATAACATTGTTGAAATTAGAACAGATGTATTTAAATAAATTCAATATTTAACTCAACACATGTGTAAATATTAGATATTTAAAAAGTTTGGGAAGAGGAGGAGGGATCAGAGCCTCCAAGTATCACTCCCCGCTTGAGCAACTCTCATCTTATCCTGGGCTGCTAGGTCAGATTGGATTTTGATTTTCATCCACCAAGGAAATCTTTGCATTTTATGTAATATAGTCCTTCCATAAGTGGCTTGATTTATTTCTATAATATACTTAGTATCTTTAACAATTCCAGAACTTGGAAAAGTTAATTTTTGTATTACACCTGCTAGAATCTGCCAACCAACATGGCCAAACATTGAAGATTTAGTAGTGAGCTTGTAGCTATTGATCCAGATGAACAGAGCTGTAATTGTGTGACTAACCAAAGCAATGGGAAAACATTTGGATCTAGGACACTCAGGACATACAAAATAAAGTATTTCTTTATGCAGTGACTACTTAATATGTGGAATTCTACTGCCGCAGGATTATATGGAGGGACATTGGATTCAAATACTTGAAAGGGGAAATAGAGAAAATAATAACAGAGGAGATATCTATAAATGAACATTAGCTAAGGAAAGCTCCATGTTCAGAGGCAGTATATCTCTGATCGAAAATAGATATCTCTGCTTCAGCCTATGTACCAGTCAATCTCTCTATACGATCTTGCTCTTGGTAGTTTCACTTTGATTACCTATTTTGTTTATGGTTTTCAGATGCTTCTTTTGTCCCGCTTGTGAACTTGTAAAATGTAGGTGGACAACTTTGATAGGTCTGTGGACTATTTGAGCCCTGGAACCTGCAGCACAGAACTTCCCAACACCACACACTGCTTTATTTAATTTTAAAATAAAGATGTTTAAAAAATGCAGCTTTCCTGCATGTTTAGTTTTTAAAGAAGTATGTTTTTCATGAGTGTACAGGAGAGCAGGGCTGGGCCCCTTGTTAAAATATGTATTTTTATTGTGTTGTGCACCTTGAAGTTGTTTCTGACCTATGGTGACTCTGCCATGGGGTTTTCTGGGGCTGAGGGTGTGTGACTCACCCAAGGTCACTGAGCTGGTTTCCATGGCTGAGTGGGGAACTGATCCCTGATGTCCCAGAGTCTTAGTCCTATGCTCAAGCCACAACACCACACTGGCACTATATCAAAGATCTCAAGGTGGCTTTTAAAAAGCATTCAAATAAGCCAAACGGTTGAAAACAATAAAATAATAAAATAAGCTAAAACCATATTAAACAAAATAATAATTTAAAACAGATCTAAACATTTTTAAAACTATGTCAAACTATATTTGGGATTAATGAATGAGGCCCAAACCTTTGATGAACAATTTTGTTTAACAGTTTTAACTTGGCATCTAAATGAGTGTTGGCGCTAATCGGGTCTCCAGGGGGAGGGCATTCCCCAGTTATGGAGGATAATCTTCCTTCTAGGAGTTCTTCCTGTTTTATTGCTCAAATGTAGTGAGATCACCACTGATTAAATCCCAAACCACTACCATTTTTCTGTGGCAAGGAATGGTGTGAGCTGCAAAAACAGGCAGAGCAGCTACCTGTGGCCCACAGCTTTTTCCCTCCCTGTCACCACTGTCTTTTGTTATTGTACGCCCTCAAGTCATTTCTAATTTATGGTGACCTAAGGTGACCTTATCACAAGGTTTTCTTGACAAAATTCATGGGGAATTGGCTTCTGAGGCTGAGAGAGTGTGAGGTGCTCTGGGTCACCCAGTGGGTTTCCATGGTTGAGTGGGGACTTGAACCCTGGTCTCCAGAATCATAGTCCAATGATAAAAAGACCACACTGGCTCTATATTAATTCAGTACTAAGAGCAAAAGCATGTTGGGTAGGATGGATTTGCTCCAGAAAAGCTTTTCTTATGACATCTGTCATCATTCAAACAACACTTTATAATAGTCTTGGAAGGGGCAATGTAGAATTGTTGTTGTTCATAATACGCAGTTATTTGTTTTTGGATTCTACTATGATCTCCACTCAAACCAGTTCTGCACTTTCTTTTTCTTTTTTACTCTGCCAACTCTGATCAAGAGAGGTGCAGATGTGCAAACAGTAGATTGTCACTTTTCAGTGAAACTGTTTTAAGTGTTTTTGATAGTTCCTATAAAGAATTATACTCACCCTCCCTATATCAATCTTAAATAACTCTTCCTCAGATTATTAAGATTTGCAGAGTAGAAGTTGTATATGTTGATTCTTTGTGGTCTCTGTGCCTCTCACAAATGGGTTTGGTTTCATGCCTGTGCAGAGACCTAATTTGGCATATTCTAGAGCTAAGTAACTCCCTTTCTGCTGCACATGTCCTAGCCCACCAAGCTATTACTCCTTCAGTTTCTTATGGTCTGCTGAAAGAGACACTTTGTTCAGATTTCTGTCCTGAGTAGCTTTGTTCTTCTTTTGTGTTTTGTAAACTACCGTCCTATCTTCTAATTTCTTTTGTCTTCTGATACTTCTGTTTCATTCTTTTCTCTACTGCTAGGAAACCTCAACTATCCCTTTACTTTGGGTCTCCCCCCCACTCTCCTCTCTTTTATGGCCCCTACTTCTCTCCTTAAGCTTTGTGTCACTTATGGGTGCAAAGTTTCCCTGACAAATGCCTAGCTAGAGTGTCTTTTTTGTTTGGCCAAAGGGGCACATTGTGCAACAAGTGCCCGATTTGCTGAGGGTTTACTTCCCAGGCACTGAAAAATCAAGCTTTCTGACTCAAATTGTACTATTGGGAGAAGTCCTTTCAGGTGTCTGAAAAAGCTGCTTCAAAGTTTCTCTTTATTGCCTCCTCCACTGCCACAAAAACAGGGAAGCCAGTTCAGAAGAAGCCTAAGAAAGTTTCAGGTTTGATGCCTTCAGGTTCAGTGCATACATCCTTGGTACCAACACTTTTCATGCATTTGACACTAACTACTTCTACTATGGCTTCATCAACTACTGCAGCTTTGGATGTGCTGATTGTTCCCTGACATGCTGTCAACAGGATGGGGCTTGGTACTGTTGGTCTGTTCTTCAAGTCACAGGTGAGAGGCATCAAAGTCAGACACAAGAGGCCACCTTTATCAGTACTGACAGATGGCACAGCAAGAGCAACATCTGGAGGAGGAGGAGGAGAAGAAGAAGGCAAAAATTGGTGAGCAACAATCTGTACTGATGCTGCTTCCCTAAAACCTGAAACCATCAGTCAAAACTGTTCCTATGCCATCAGGAGCAGCAACTTCTTTGCTTCCATTAACCATGGTATCTGAATCTGCCATTAGTCCAAAAAGACATAGAGTTCCCTGGAGAACAGTGTGCACCAACTCCTCTAGACTGCTATCGTCATACCCAGCATGTCAGAACTCTACAACCAGGCAGGTTCAGCTTTGCTTTTTCCTTCACTATCATATGTTATGTTTATTTGATTATCATGCACTTGTGGGAAAAGTGGCCAGGCCATTATATTCGTAAGGGTGAAGCAGTTTTCATCTACAGATGAAGCTATTTTGATCAATCCTACCTTTAGTCCAAAATCTGGGGAAAGTTACTGTTTTGGACCACAGTTTCTGGGATCTCCAATATGGCCTAAGGATTTTTGGACTTCTAAAAAGTTACGTTTTCAGGCTCTGAGTTAGTTCCTGCCCTGCGCTAGCTTTATTTTTCAAGCATTCATTTTTTCACAACTCTTAGTTATGTAAACTTCTGTGCTGGATAGGGTTAGAGTGACCTTGGTGTTCACTGTAGAGGAATTTTCTGCAGTTGTGTTGCCATGGTCAGATCTTTTATCTGGTCAGGAACTCTGCAAAGGTGGGGAACCTATTAGGATGGTCTGCCCCAGGAGGCTGATGGATCCAGGTGAACTCCTGATGGTTCTTGGAGAGCAATTGTTTTTAAAGCTCTGGCTGACCTCTGAATGAAAAAATAGCCAGGGTGGTGAACACAATTGCTTCTGGGTGTCCCCTCTTAGGGAATGGAGCCAAACAAGCCCCCAGGTTTTAATTAGCAGCAATTAAATGAGTGAGATGGAGACTAGAGCAACACTGGCAAAAGACTCTGTGCTGGTCTGAATGAATACAGGCTAGAGCCTACTTGGAGGCCTGCTCTGTGGCAGTGTGGGCAGCTGCCATGATTACCTGCCACCATTGCATCTGCCAGAAGCTGTTGAGTGGAGCCATTTCAAGTGGTCAGTAGTCTATTAGACAAAAGTCTTCAAGCAGAAAATCCAGACCACTTGATAGCCTACTGTGAAGAATTTACACGGTGTGTTGCGTTAAAATCACTCAGCTGCACTTCAGCTTGGATGCTGTAGTTGATACACTTCTAATGGATGTAATATTGGCTCCTGCTTGTCTGGTGTTATTGGATACTTTTCAGTTTGTGCAGCATGAAGATGTGGACAGGATCCTTGGAGAGGTGATAGCTACACATATGCACTAGACCCTTGCCCATCCTGACTCATTAAAAAGGACAGAGGAGGACTGGCTGAATGTTTGATGGGGGTAGTCAGTGTCCCCTTACAATAAGGCAAAGTTTCAACTTGCATAACTTGCTATATATTAGGCCAGGGGTAGGCAACCTGCGGCCCGCGGGCCGGATGTGGCCTGGCGAGGCCTTGGGACTGACCCCAGCCTGGTCCTGCCGCCGATTGCCGCCGGGGCCTTTGGGGGGCAATTGTCTATAGAAGCCTCAGAAACATGCATTTATATTAACATTTTTAAAAAAATCAGCAAATTTTTTCACGTGTCCTCCATTTTTTTTTTTTAAAAAAGTGTCTTCCATTTGAAAATTTTGTCCTACATTTGTCCTGGTTTATTTATATATTTATTTATATATTTATTTTTAAATTTAATTATTTATTTTTTGGCTTCGGCCCCCCCAGTTGTCTGGCTCAAAAAGATTGCCTACCCCTCTATTAGGCCTTTGTTGAAAAATTCATCCCTGATTCCCTCTATAATGGATAGTTATTGGCCAATGTCTAACACACCAGCTTTGTGCAAGGTATTAGAGTGTGTGGTGGTCTCCAAGCTCCAGGAGTTCCTGAATGGAAAGGATTATCTAGATCCAATTCAATCTGGTTTCAGGCCTTGTTATGGAACAGATAGCTTTAGCCATCTTCGTAGTTGGCCTATACCAGGAACTGGCCAAGCAAGGATTCGAACTCCAGAGTTGTTGTTCAGTACTCAAACCAAATATGCATTTCACAAAAAAAACAATGTAGTGCATCCACATTCAGATGCGCATCTGGATGAACATTCAAAAGAGAGCAGAGGACTAAGTCAGCACGAATTAAAATGTTTGAATGAAAATACACTTGTGACTCACACTTCCTCCAGTGAACTCCAGTGTAGGTCGGGAGAGACTCTTTTTATCTTCACAACAGGAGGTTGTATTGAGAGAAAGTGACTGGTCCAAAGTAATTTTGTGAGCTTCATAGCACAGAAAAGTTCTGAATCCAGGTGCCCTGGGTCAAAATTCACTGGATTACACTGACTCTCCTGATAGGCCTCTGAAGCCAATTGATTATACATGATATAGTCGAAGGCTTTCATGGCCAGCATCCATTTTTTTGTGGGGTTTTCGGGCCATCTTCAGAGAAGATGCCAGCCACAAATGCTGGCGAAATGTCAGGAAGAAAGTCTTCTAGAACGTGGCCACATAGCCCAAAACCCCCACAAAAAACCTATATCTGATATACTCCAAAAAGGATTTCTACTCTTGAGAGGAGAATAGGAAAATGATATAAATGGTTTCCATGTAGTCACAGGCATGATGCCATCTTTCTCAGCTCTATCCATTTCCATTGCTCTGTTTCTCTTTCTATATGCAAACAAAGTGGTATTTACCATGCCAACCAATCCACTGCTATCAAGAAGTCTCTGGAAAATGCATAATAAATGCTGAACTTTGTCTCTGAGTACCATTAGATATAGCTTGAACAATCCTGAAATACAAGGGCATCTAAAAATAGGATATCTTTAAGCACGTGAAGGTTATTGCCTCCATATAGAGAATATATAGCAGCCACTTCTGTGTGTATGTATTTTAATTTATTTATTACATTTCATAGATGAGCTACTCTTGGGGAAGTGTGGAACATAGCAATTTACAGAAAAAATCATGACTAGTAATCAAACAAAATATAGAAAAATTAAAAACAGTAAACACAGAAAGCCTAAAAGCATTAAAGCTATAACCTGTTTCAGAGATAACAGCCTTATTTGTAAATACAGTTGTCCCTCCATATTCGCTAGGGTTATGGGCAGAAGACCCCCATGAATATGGAAAAACCGCAAATAACAAAACCACCATGTTTTTACTGAGAGGACACCTCTCGAGGTACCTCTGGGTCCTCCAGTGCAACTCTGTGATTGATGTCCGACAGACACTGACCATAAAACTGCCCTGGAGGAGCTACAAAGGCCTAGTAGAGTTTTATCTCTAGGAATCTGTAGGGCTTTCAGTGCAACTTTTAGTTAAAGTTGACCATAGAGTTGCACTGGAAGACCTAGATATTCCTAGAGAGAACATATTAATCAAATCCATGAATAATCAAAACCGCAAATATCAAAGCTGCAAATATGGAGGGATGACTGTACTGTATATACTCATGTATAAGTCTAGAAATTTTAGTCTAATAATTGATCCAAAATAACTGAGTTGACTTATCTATGGGTCAATGTAAATATTGTACTTTAATTCTTATGTATAAAAACGGGAATATCCTCTGGTGAAAGGCAAGAGGATAAATCTGTCCTGGAAGCACTGACCCTCTTCTACACTCTCATCCATCCAGCCTTTAGGGTGAGCACAAACAATTAATGCCTGCTGGAATTTTGTAAGTTCTTTGGCACCATTTTCCTGTTTCATCTTTTGGCTCTTTTTTTACATGCCCCTAAGTTTTACCCTGGGCTTATCCATGGGTCATGTCAAAATCCACAATTTTGTCCCCCAAGCCTGCCCTAGACTTATACACGACGAGGTCAACTTATAGTCAAGTATATTTGCCTTCCAAAATGAACATATTTCACCTGTCCTTTCACTGAAATGCAAAGAGTGAAGTGGCCAAACAGCTCTGTTAGAACTGTAGATTATTGGTAGATTATTCCGCAGTGATGGTGCAAACATAGAGAAGGACCTGATCCATGCTCTCACTATTAATCAGAAGTCATAGTGTAGACTTTCTGGAAATGCATTCATGGTGGTGTTGAGCGATTTTACTTCCTTCCTTCCATATAAAACATAAGTGAAACTAATAATTTCTATGGGACCTACAGCCACAGGTTCAATTGGTTGTCAGCAGTGCACAAGCTGGATTGGCTGCAGCTGCTCCCCTCCACTCTTCAGAGATTTTTTTTACTGTGTTTTAAAAATGGAGGGAGCTCTAAAACAAAAATAGCAAGTGTAACAACAATATAAAGGACCAAACAAACGGGAGAATGTATGAACATTCATGGTATATCCCTTTTTCTTAAAAGCATAATCCATTCATAGCATATTACTGTGTTGTAATATGTTACAGCTATGATATGTGAACCGCTTTGATCTGAAGGAAAGGCGGTATACAAATAAAAAGTTTATATTATTATTATTATTATTATTTTACAAATTGTTCTGGAAAGGGAGCAGAGAACAAATTAGATATTTCAGCCAGGCAGCTGGCTGCCAGCTATCAGTGCCTAATTTCATAGTTGGTCAGCATGTCTCAAAGCTATGGACAACCAACTCTGCAGCAAAACACATAGGATGAGCCGAGACAGGGGAAAACTTGGTCTATATAGAGTGTAGAAAACTGCTCTGACTGCTGTTTACTTGTACATTTTGTAGCTATGAAATTACACTGAAAAGAGCCAGTGTGGCATAGTGATTTGAATGTTGGACTATGACTCTTGAGACCAGGGTTTGATTCCTAGTTTAGCCATGGAGACCCACTGGCTGACCTTGGGCAAGTCACACTTTTTCAGTCTCAGAGGAAGGCAATGGCAAACCTTCTCTGAACAAATCTTGCCAAGAAAATCCAATGGTAGGGTCATCCTTAAGTCAGACACGACTGGAAAGCACACAACACACACAATTACCTTGAAGCTGTTGTTATGATAGTTCAACCAAAGTGTCCAATGCTGTGCCTTGGGGCCAGTTTCAATTGATGTGGCCTGAGGACGTGGACAAAATGCTTGTAGTAGTGCACCATATGTTCTCTTATTGCTTGCTCCTCATGGTTGATTAAAGCCATCCAAATGGCTATGGCTGAATAGGTTCAGGTTTATGAGTATGGTCATTGCTAATACAATCCACTTTTTACCCAACCATCCTTGACAACCACTGGGCAGTTTGCAATCAATTTTTGGGAGAGAGGGAAATGTTATAGAGAGTATTGATGTTATGCACCTACAGATACTGTGGAATTATACCAACTGTCTAGACCCATTTCAGTTTGAGTTTATGCCTGGTTTAAGAACTGAATCAGCATTGATTGCCTTGTTGAATGACCTTTACTGAACAGGGGTGCAACACTGATGCTCTTGCTTGGTATTTCAACAGTTATTTTTTTTAAATAACATCAACCATCATATCTATATATTTCAGTAGTATGGGAGTTGGGGCACTGTACTTAAATTGTTTTGCTCTTAACTACAGGTCATATTCCAGAAGGTAGCACAGGGAGATTGTTTCTCAGCTTCCTAACAACTTTTCTGTGGGGTGCCACAGACTGCTATTTTATTCTCAGTGTTGTTTAGTATCTATACAGTATGAGGAATTGTTGGGAGCAGCCATCGTGATTCATAGCAAAGTGTTGTTATGCTGATCATGCCCAACTCTTTGCCTTTGCATCATCTGAATGAGGTGTGGCTCATTCAGGACCAGTTTCTTGATGCAGTGGTGGACTGGATGATGGCCAGAAAACAGAAGTGAAATCTCAGCAACAAGGAAGTCTTGTGGGCAAATGATTGCATTGCCCAAGGGATAGGAAGGTAGTCTGCCAGGTTTGGATGCTGTTGCACTCCTGAATATCTTTGGATCCATCTTTATCATTTGTGGCCCAAGTGTCACAAAGTGTATTTTAGCTCTGTCAGCTGGTACTCCTGTTGTGACCATTTTGGATGGGGTATCTTTCTTTTCAGGGATAAAGAGTGAGATGGGATTGTGCTGCTGGGGTTGCATACATGGCATGGCATGGTGGCAGAGCACCTGTAATGCCCCAAGCTGCAACCACCTAGCCACACACATCTGAGACTGTGCCTCCTGTCAGAACTCATGCATATAATATCTGAATCAACCCCCCTCTTAGTCTTTCCACAGATGCTTGCTGTGGAGAAAAGAGGTAACATTGCACACCATGTGCACAGACAAGCAAAGTATATATCCTGGGGTGGGTAGGTGGGTTTTACAAGACAGTGCCTCTCTTTGGGTGTGAATGGTGATGGACTCTCCCATTCACTGTAGCTGCTCATCACACCACTATGCTGCAACAGCAGCCAATAGGTGAGCCCTCCCATCCCTCTGATCTCAATAATGAATAATAATAATAATAATAATAATAATAATAATAATAAAATTTTATTTTTATCCCGCTTTTCCAATGATCAAAGCGGCACACAGATTAGACAAAAGTAAAAAAAAAAAAAAACAAAAAAAGGAGGGAAAAAAAAGAAGAGAAAAAAAAGAGAGGGAGAAAAAAAAAAAAGAGAAGAGAAAAGGAGGGGAAGGAGAGAAGGGGGGGAAAAAAAAAAAAAAGAAAAAAAAAAGAAAAAAAAAAAAAAAAAAAAAAAAAAAAAAAAAAAAAAAAAAAAAAAAAAAAAAAAAAAAAAAAAAAAAAAAAAAAAAAAAAAAAAAGAGAAGAAAAAAGAGAAGGAAAAAGAAAAAAAAAAAAAAGGAAAAAAGAGAGAGGAAGGAGAGAGAGAGAAAAGAGAAAAAAAAAAAAGAAAGAAAGGAAAAAAGGGAAAAAAAAAAAAAAAAAAAAAAGAAAGAGAAGGGAGAAAAGAGAGGAAAAAAAAGGAAGAAAAAAAGAGAGGAAGAGAAAGGAAAGAGGAGGAGAAAGAGGAAGGGAGAAAAGGGAAAAAAAAAAAAGAGAGAAAAAAAAAAAAAAAAAAAAGAAGAAAAAGGAAGGAAGAAAAAGGAGAAAAAAAAGAGGAAAAAAAAAAAGAAAAAAAGAAAAAAAAAAAAAAAACATCGAAGTAAAAAACGATAAAAACAGCATTTAAAAACAGTAACAATACAATAACAGGGCCAGCTGAGTGGGGGATCCATAAACATTGCAAGGTCATTAACAGAACGGGTGAACCATAGAGTAACATCTCATGGGGGGAAGGCTTGAGAAAAGAAGAAGGTCTTAAGATTCTTCTTAAACAGATCTAAAGATGTGGTGGAGCGGAGCTCATCCGGGAGATTGTTCCATGTTTTTGGGGGCGAGATAGAGAAGGCCCGTTGCGAGGTCCTAACATATCGTACTGTTGGGACCTCCAATAAATTCTTCCCTGCTGACCTGAGTGTGCGGGGTGGATTATATGGAGAGAGGCGGCCCTCCAAGTACCCTGGGCCCAAGCCATTTAGGGCTTTATAGGTCATTACCAACACCTGGTATTGAGCCCGGAAACAAATAGGCAGCCAGTGAAGATCTTTCAAGATAGGTGTTATGTGGTCTGACCTGGAGCATCCAGCGACCAATCTCGCTGCCATATTTTGCACTAACTGTAGCTTCCAGGTTTGGTACAAGGGTTGCCCCATGTAGAGTGCATTACAGAAATCCAATTGAGAGGTTATCAGAGCATGTACTACAGTTTCAAGGTTCCTCCGATCCAGGTAGGGGCGCAGCTGGCGTATCAACCGAAGCTGATAACAAGCGCTCCTGACCGCTGCATCCACCTGAGAAGACAGCTGGAGCGATGAGTCCAAGAGCACTCCCAGACTGCGAACCGAGTCCTTCAAGGGGAGCGTGACCTCATTCAGGACTGGATGGCAAATCTCACCACCTGGACCAGGGGAACCGATCACCAGTACTTCCGTTTTCTCTGGATTCAGACTGAGTTTGTTTTCCCTCATCCAGCCCATTACTGACTCCAAGCAGGCATTAAGAGGAGAGATGCCATCCCTAGTCACTGCATCAGTCGGAGACACAGAGAAACAAATTTGGGTGTCATCAGCATACTGATAACACCTCGCCCCGTATCTCCGGATGATCTCTCCCAGCGGTTTCATGTAAATGTTGAATAGCAAGGGGGGACAGAATAGCTCCTTGAGGGACACCAGATGTCAGTTCCCTGTTATCAGAGCAGACGTCCCCCAGCTGCACCATCTGGAATCTACCCGAGAGGTAGGAACGGAACCACTGGAGTGCAGTGCCCCCGATACCTAACGCCCTCAGGCGTTCCAGAAGGATACCATGGTCAATGGTATTGAAAGCCACTGAGAATGCAACCAAGGGACTAAGGAAGAGATGAGGACATGTGAATATCAGGGCACGGACGCCACTCTGGTCCCCATTTGACTGCTTTAAGCATTTATTATTATTATTATTATTATTATTATTATTATTTAAATAGCACTGTAGATTTGCACAGCGCTGTACATAAAAACAACAAATATAAAAGAGTAAACCTGCCTATGACGAACAATCTAAGAAATGATAGGATAATACAAATAAAACACACAGCAATACAGGAAATGGTTCAATAAAACAGGCAACAAAAAGAACATCAGATCTGCCCAACAGATGAGAATGAGCTATCGGCTACATCCTCAGACCAACTGAGACAATGGAACAGACACTGCCACCCTTCAAGCTTACACTCAAAGTTCATTCAGAATCCCTTGGAGGAGGTTGTTTGGGATAAGTAAGAGAGGTGGGAAAGTACAGGGAGCTCATGCTGAGGTACAAGTGCTTCACAAGCATGGAGATAGTGGCATATCATGGCAGTCAGGGCACTTTGAGGAGAGCTAAGCAATACTGTCCTTGGTTAAGAGAAGAAGGAAGAAGAGAGGCATCACAAACTGATAACCGGCCTTGGGGTTGATCACAACTGAGATCCATGCTCTGCAGCTCCCTGCTCCCTCCCCCCCCCCCCCCCCCATGCACACATTTGAAGGTGGAGCAATCATCCCCACTGTCTCTGCTACTCAGATGTGTCGTGCATCATATGATGGCCCCAGCTGTGATGGGCCAGTGACCTTCTCCCCACCCTGAGTAGATTGCCCATGACACTCACAGTGAGACTGGCCCCTCAATCTAGCCAGACTACTGAAAGCATTGCAGTAGGCTATGTTATGCAAAGAGCGGGTGTGTGTGTTTGGGGTGAGCGGGTGGTTGGAACTGAGGGCTCCCCACCATCTGTCAGCATTACTTCAAATGTTGGGGAAGTTAGCTTTCACAAGAGGTTGGGTTACCTTTGGAACCATCTGCACAGGTTTATACCAGTACTAACTGAGGACTACTCTAGGTTTTGGGTGAACGAAGGTTTTATTAGAAAAATGCAGAGTGCAATCACACACACAAGTTAGTTCACACACAGTTCACACAGATACACCATACAGAGCTAACTAAAATGGAAATACAGAAAGAGGATAGTGGAGTTTTTTAGGAGTTTGCAGTGGGGTTATAATTACCTGTCTGATAGGCAGACTATGGAAAGCTGAGTGGTTCAGACTGGGACGTCTGAGGGTGACATAGAACATACACAGAGTGCAGGGGTTTATGCTGTCTGTGTGCACAGAGGTTAGGTTTTGGAACCATATTTATACTTTAAAACTATCCCCCATGATGGGCTATCTGACCAGGTAATATAGGCTGAATGTCTTGCCCCAGAAACTGACAATAGGATTCTGGACTGGTTGATGGCTTTAATTTTAATGTCACAAAAACAGTGATTGGATCAGGATATCCCTGAGATGGATGGATGGGGAAGTTTGGCTTTGGGTGTGAGGAGGTACTTTCTCTCAAGTTGCAAGAGGAAATGCAGATTACTTGGGGGGGGGCAATTTAGATTTGATGGTTTTGTTTACCTAGATGTTCACATGCCTTGGGAACACATTCTGTTTTTCCTGGGAACATGACCTAGTGCTCCTGAAAGTTCATTGATTTATCAAAACATACTATCTCTGGATATGAGATATGAAAATATGAGGACCCAAAAATACAGTGCAGGGTATGTAGGTGTGCATAACAGCCATTAGGACTTTAATAAAACAAGCAAATCTGTTTTTGCTTGGCTATGAAATGAAGCTAATGCTGGTGCAAATTGAGCTTTCAAAGGGAAGACATTTTACAAACAGGTATCACAGCAGAAAAGGCCCTTTCCAGTATCCATTCACAGTGTATCCCTCCTACAGCTGGAAAGCATAGGAAGGCCCTTCCAGCAGGTGTCAGTCATTGGACAAACATACAGTCATTCCTCCATATTTGCGGCTTTGATATTTGCGGATTTCATTATTCACGGATTTCATTAATATGTTCTCTCTAGGACTGTCTAGGTCCTCCAGTGCAACTCTGTGGTCAACTTTAACTAAAAGTTGCACTGAAAGACCATTTGTAGCTACTCCAGTGCCATTCTATGGTCAGTGTATGTTGGACATTGACCACAGAGTTGCATTGGAGGACCTAGAGATTCCTAGAGATGTGTCCTCTCAGGTAAAAACAGTGTTTTTGTTATTTGCGGTTATTTCCATATTCACAGGGGTCTTGTTCCCCTAACCCTAGCGATTATGGAGGGACAACTGTATATAGGGAGATGTACTCAAGGCACACACACCTTACCAAGTATCAAGGTCATAAACCATTTAGGACTTTGAATGCATTCACCAACAGGTTGAATGTTCAGACCAGAAACATATTGGCAGCCAGTATGACTAGTAGTAGCCATTGATAGCTTAATCCTCCATGAAAATGTATAATCCCCTTTGAAAGCCATCTGTTAATGACTATCTCAAGATTCTGTAGTGAGTAGTTCCAGAGTTTAACTAGGCACTATTTGATGAAATTGGAATAGCTAGTCACAGCTGAATGTCCTTCACACAAAGTTTTTGGTAAAGGGCTTAGTTTTTAGTGGATTTTATCTTTTAACTGGTTTTATGGTTGTCACAACATATTTCAAGGGCTGGCTTTTATGTTTAATATATATTTTAAAAAAATGACCAGAGGTTGCATAGCAACATTGCTTGGTAGATTACACTCTTTGGACAGTAAGAAGAAAGACGAATGAGAATTGGAAAGGACCCAGGCATTTTGTTGTGTCCTCTGCTTGAATTTGGCGGATGTGATCTGCATTTGAAAGATCTCTAACTTGGCAAGATGTAGAAGGCAAGACGCACTAGAAAAGACAATAATGCTAGGAAAGGTGGAGGGCAGCAGAAAGAGAGGAAGACCACATGCCAGATGGATAGACTCAATCAGAGAAATCACAGGCATGACTTTTCAGGACCTGAGCAGAGCAACTGAGAATAGAAGATCTTGATGATGTCTCCTCCACAGGGTCACCATGAACTGGGGGCTTACTTGAGGGCAGCTAGCAACAATAACAAATATTATAATGGCATTATTTAGCTGGAAGGGAGAGGAGTCTTAATTACTTGAGGAGACTCTTGTCAAAAATAATTTTTTTCCTTCAATGGCAGACTTCCTGGATGAAGCAGAAGTGCTCCATTTAGTACCAGCTCCATCTGAGGATAGAAGGTTGAAATAAGATTATACAGCCCAATACCAGAATGGAAGGGAAGGAACACCTTCATCTAGGAAGTCCAGAGGCAATGCCAGAGTTTAGGAGGTTAGCAATAGCAATAGCAAGTACATTTCTATACTCCTTATCAGTGAACTAGCACTCCCTAAGTGGTTTACAGTGTATAAGCCAATTGCCCTCCAGAAGCTGGGTACTCATTTTTATCGACCTATGACAGGATGGAAAGATAAGTGGACCTTAGAGCCCTCCTCTAGGATCAATGGACCTTATAACACAGGCCCTGGGGGACGGGACTGGGGCAGAACGGAATGGAATGGGGCAGGAAGGGAATGGAATGGGGAAATCACACATATTACTGCACGGGAGAATGCCGCTGATGCCGTCAGAAGTCCCCAATCTGTTCCCCATCCATTCCACAGCAGCTGATTTTCAAGAACGATTCTGAACAGTTCTTGAAAATTGGCTGCTGTGGGACGGATGAGGAATGGATCAGGAACCTCCGGCAGCATTGGCGACATTCTCCTGTGTGGTAATATGCAAGATTTCCCCCGTTCCGTTCCCGCCCCAATCCCGTCCCCCAGGGCTTGTGTGATAAGGTCCAAACTTACAACATTATGGCTGCAGTACCAGTATTAACCACTGCACCACCAGGGCTCCTTTATGAGGTTGCATTGTCTGTCACCAAGAAACCTTGCAGAACCACAACTCTTGATGCACCACACTTTAAAAAATGTTTTGTGTCTAAATGCCCCTGAATGCTCTCTTTGGATTGTGGCCTTGTTCTCCTCTTTGGTGAGAAGCCTTTTTAAAAACAACATTGCAGGGGGCCACTAGGGGGCTGGGGTGTGTGGACCACACTAGATGACACCATTGCTCCCCAAACATCTGCCTTTGGGCAGAAACAGGCTGTGGTGTTCACCTGTATCCATTTAAAAAGCTGCAGCTCAGCGGAAGAGATGATGTGAGTGGGACAAGGTTCAGTGGAAAGAGAAACAAAAGGTCCTAGTTTTTTTAAAAAAATAAAAAAAAATTATTATTATTGAAAGTGTTAGGTGTTTAGGGGTGGCAGGGAGGTGAGTGAGAAAAGAAAGGGGAAAGGGAATGTCGTTCATTGTTTGTCCTCATAGCAAATTTTCACTTTGATCACATTAAACTATGTACAGTGTGCCCATGCCATATGTGAGTGCACTATATGCAGCTTCCTGCTTACGCAGAAGCCATGCAACAATGTAAACAATGGCACGTGCGCCTATGGCGCACACATCACCATGCCACCGCATGCATGTACCCAATTGTTTCCTATGGGGTGCAAGCATATCTGTATTTTCCCTTACATGGGGGGGGGGTGGTTTCGGAATGGATCCCCCACATAAGGGGAGGACCCACTGTACATGTAAGTACATTTAGGGTGTGCATATGGTATTGTACTTTAAAATGTTAACTTTTAATTTTGCTAGTTGTTAGTGTAATAATTATTGCCATGACATTCAGCAAAAGGGCCCAAGCTCGACTCAGGCTTGCATCCTTCCGAGGTCGCTAAAATGAGTACCCAGACTGTTGGGGGCAAATTAGCTTACTGCTAATTAGCTTACTTGCTGTTCACCGCTATGATCTTTGGAATAGCGGTATATAAATAAAACAAATTATTATTATTATTATTATTATTATTATTATACAGGAATTAAGATTTATGAATAACAGTACAAAAATGACGAAGAATTCTGTGGTGTGGTATGGGAGGAGGTCAATGGTGGAAGATGACATTAAGAGTTACCGTACTGGGTG
Organism: Sceloporus undulatus; assembly: GCF_019175285.1. Classification (NCBI taxonomy): domain Eukaryota; kingdom Metazoa; phylum Chordata; class Lepidosauria; order Squamata; family Phrynosomatidae; genus Sceloporus; species Sceloporus undulatus. Next base: position 363,603,924 of record NC_056522.1, on the reverse strand, counting down.
ATGCCAGCTGTAGTGCTGCTGGCAACAAATGACCCAGAAGTCCATTCATAAGGACTCTGCTGAACCTAAAACAGTTGAGAAGGGCCCTCAAAGTGGCAAAACTCACACCTTGTAGAGGGCGTTTGGGGGGCAAAGAATAAAGTCCGAAGGCTCCAGGGCTGCACTCTATCCACTCCCTATCTTTTGCCCAGGAAGATGCCTACACCTAATCTTCAAATATTGCAAACTGGCCTCATGAGGAATGGGACATCCATGTTGGGAAGCCTCCTCTGAAGATTTCCTTACCCTGTTTTGCAGCTTGAAGAAGCATCAGTGGACAGATCATTAAGCTGTTGGCCTGAGACAGATACAGCCATTCTGCAGCATTGTTTTCATTTACATCAGAGGTGTGCAACATCCATTCTGTGGGCTGCATGATAGTTTCCAATCTAGAATGACTGTAAGGTGACCCTATCACAGGGTTGTCTTGGCAAGAAGGAGCCCTGTCGTCACAGTGGTTAAATGCCGGTACTACAGCCACAACATTGTGAGTTTGATCCAGCAGGGCTCCAAGGTTGACCCAGCCTTCCATCCTTTTGTAGGTCGGTAAAATGAGTACCCAGCTTGTTGGGGGCAATTGGCTTACACACTATAAACTGCTTAGATAGTGCTTAGTTCATGATGATGTGGTATAGACATGTAAGGTGCTAAGTGCTATACGTTTCTTCAGAGGGGGTTTGTCTTTACCTTCCTGAGAGTGACTTGCCCAAGGTCATCCAGTGGATTTCCAGGACCGAATGGGGATTCGAACAATGCTCTCCATAGAGTCTTAGTCCAACATTCAAACTACTACACCACACTGGCTCTTAGGAGTGACAGTAATGCAACTGAAACAGCTTGCAGTGGGGGACCTAATCTCTTCTAATAAAAACTAAAAGTGAATTTCCAGTCATTCCCAGTTTTTTTTCCCTTCATTGCATGCTTTTAGGCATGATGCAGCTCACAGGAGGTCTTTGAGAGTGAAGCTGGTTAAAAGTTGCCCACCTCTTCCTTACATCTTCAAATTCCTCTTTCCTGTTCTTGCTTGGTCTTTCTTGTTCTGATTGGTCTTGAGATCTGAAGAATAACAACTGATCTGAGAGAACCAGTAGTGCTTAAAGTGTTGGAAATGGGAGTTGTTGTGTGCCTTCGAGTTGTTTCCAACTTATGGTGACCCTATCATGGAAACTGGGAGACCCAAGTTCAAATCTCTGCTTGGTCATAGAATCTACCATGTGACCTTGGGCCATCACTATCTTTTGGCAAACCTACTTTACAGTAATGTTGCTGGGATTAATAAGGAAAGGGAAATAATGTAAGGTGGACATGTACAGTATGCTCCTGGTTCAGTAGAAATAAAATAACAATAAGAGCATTTTGTCATGCACAGGCACTTCCAATATGTAGAGACTAGATCTTATAGCACCTTTGAGACTAACTGAAAGAAAGAAGTTGACAGCATGAGCTTTCATAGACTAAAGTCTACTTTCTCAGATGCATTTGGTCTGCACAGTCCCAAGGTCTCCAGCTGTATTGAAGACTTCAAAGGTCATGCACAACCTCACAGTCTTCTACCTCACACTTTGCCTTCTCTCCTATGCACTCCCTTGCAGCCTCACAATGCCCCTCTCCTTTACTTTTTGAAATCTGCTGGTTGCACCTCACACTTTTCTTTCCTTTTTGGGACTGAAGTCCTGGAATTTTGCACTTTAGGAAGGGGTCTTTAGAATTCTCAACCAGAGAGCTCTTGTGCCTCATCAAATGACAAATCCCCAGATACAGCCATGGCAACTGAAGTGAATAATTAAGAGGCGCAGAGCGGGGTGTCCAATGCCCAGCAAACATCTGCTCCTTAACAGTGGTGTCACTAGCTAGGGCAGTGATACCAAACTTTTATGCTCCAGGTGTTTTGGACTTCAACTACCAGAAGCCCTAGCCAGTTTGGCCAATAATCAAGCATTCTGGAAGCTGAAGCCCAAAACATCTAGAGGACCAAATTTTGGAAAACACTGAGCTAGGATGTCACCTGGTGTGGAGAGTAGCATCCAGGAAGGGTGTGCATTCACCCCTTCTGCAGTGAAGAGGGAAGAAGGCCTAACCAGGTGTCACCCAATGCAGTCTGCACCCTCACCCCAAGTGATACCACTTCTCCTTGAGGCAACTGGAGGCTTCAGGAAGGCCACACAGTTGCCCATTTTAGACCATTTTTTCCTTTTAGTGATGGAAGCTAGGGACTTGATGAGACACAAGTGATCTTTGGGGTGCACAGTTCTCACCACTGTGTTAGAAATTACAGTCCAAACCCTGTACAGTTAAAAAATGATGCATTTGTGGTGGAGGGAAGGGGGATTGCTTGTTTGAAGGCAATTCATATTTTTGGTGGGTTTTTCAGGCTATGAGGCCGTGTTCTAGAAGAGTTTATTCTTGACGTTTCACCTGCAGCTATGGTTGGCATCTGCACTGTGTTCTCTGAAGATGCCAGCCACAACTGCTGGTGAAATGTCAGGAATACATTTTTCTAGAACATGGCCTCATAGTCCCGCCCCTCCTAGAAAAAAACCCCACAAAAAACTATGGATGCCAGCTGTGAAGGCCTTTGACTTCACAATTCATATTTTGCTTTATCAGCATGACATGCTGTTGTTGATTCCTTTATCAAAGCTTACATAAGGCCCTGAAACTAACTTTCTTTTTATGGGCTGTGGTGGCCATAGCTGATGATTATATGCCAGCACCAACCATGCTAGAATGTGCAAAAATAAGACTGTGGTTTTCCAAAAGGCAGTATGTTCAGAGCCAAACAGGATTTGAACAAGAACTCAATTCAAGGACCAGTTTATTGAAGGTTTTATCACATCCTGTCCTCAAAACTCAGAGCAGTGTATACAGCAGTTTAAAAACAAGAAGCTCTCCCTCAACAAAACTAAATTTAAAACAAATTGATTAAGTAATCAAAGGTAAACAAGTAAGTCACAAATAAATAAATTTACAAATATATAAATCTAAAAAACCCCAGTAAAAAGTCATCTCACAGATATTAATACTTGTTGTCTATCTTCAAGTTGTTTCTGACTTATGGTGTCCTTAAGGCAAACCTATCATGCCATTCAAGACAATTGCAGGCTTGGGGATTTCCTGGCTCCCAGATGTGGGTGCCATTCATTGCTTGACCTCAAATAGCAAAATTCATTCGGTCAGCCTCTTGCCCCACTCATGCAATTTTCCTTCAGTCTCCCAAAAGTAAGAGATCACAAATCACTCTCACCTAGGTCCAAAATGCACTGCAGAAATAATCCAGTGTGAGACTGCTTTAACAGCCCTAGCACAATGCTAGGGAATTCTAGAAACTGTAGTTTTGAGACATTTATGCTTCTCTGTCAGAGACCTCTGGTGTCACAATAAACTACAATTCCCAGGATTTCCTAGCACTGAACCAGGGCCTTTAAAGCAGTCTCAAACAGGATTATTTCTGCAGTGTGTTTTGGATCCTAGAACACTTCCATTTGTTCTATTCATATTCCCTTGGTAACTTTGTCTGCCCCCCCTTTTTGGGGGGGATGTCTGAACTTTCTTTCTAAATGCTCAACAGAAGTTGCAACTGCAAGGCTAGAAATTTGGGGAGCAAAGAAAAAGGCAATTGGAAAGGGAGCAGATCTCTTACTGGTAGGGGAATGCCTTTATTTTGCCCCCTGCAGCCACACTCTTGAGCATCCCTTGGGATGTCCCATATTAGAAATTCCTACAGAGCAGATTGTTCTGGACAATTTGAAATAACAGCCCTAACAAACAACTCCTCATCATGCATCTACAAAAAGCATAGGAGCATCTTTGATAGAAGATCTCTTTTTGTCACCTTGATCTGGCTCTGCTTCACAGAACTTTCAGTTCCTTGTATGTGTTCTACCTTCATTTTTTCCCTTTTACCCGTGTCTCTTCCTCCAGTACTGGTGTGAGTGGGTGGCTCCCTCTATCTATGCTGGTCCTCTGGCAAAATGCGTGGGTGTATATGTTTGTCCTTCTCTGATAAGCTGCTTCATGGTCCTTCACCTCCTACTCTTTTCTGCTTTTGAACTCCTGCCTGTCAAGACTTCGGTCGACTATTCTGTTGGCTCACTGCCTCTTTTGCAGCAATGCATGGTTGAAATCAGGTCTTTTGAGGTTTCCAGACTTCTGCATTCAAGTCTAATTTTGTTTCAGGAGGAGAAGAAAAATGCTTCCCATAAGTGAGAAACTTAGAGGAGGTAGAGGAGAGAAGAAAATAAAATATTCAACACCACGTGTTTTTTTTTACCCGTATAAATAAACCAAAGCATTAAACAGACATCTAAAAATAAACAGCTCAGTGGCAAGTTTTCTAGGAGAAAAGAACACGTCCTACTTTGCAACTTGTTAACCAATGCTTACAAAGTAAAAACTGGGGTGGAATGACTGTTTTAATTATGAGGCTTGTGGTTGAGTCTTGTGATGATCATTCTTGACACTCAGTTTATAGTGCAATTCAATTGTTCATTATTTATTAATAGAGTCATAGGGTTGGAAGAGGCCACAAGGGGGCATCTAGTCCAACCCCCTGCCATGCAGGAACTCACAATCAAAACACTCCCAACAGATGGCCAGCCAGCCTCTGTTTAAAAATCTCCAAAGAAGAAAGACTCCACTACTCCCTGAGGCACTCTGTTCCACTGTCAAACAGTATGGAACAGACTTACCGTATGGAAAGTCTCTTACCGTCAGGAAGGTGTTTAGGTGGAATCTAAATTGCTCCATGTTCTAGTCTCTGGAGCACCAGAAAACAAGCTTTTCCCATCTTTAGTATGACATTCCTCCAAACAGTTCAACATGTCTATCATGTCACTCCTTAACCTTCTCTTCTCCAGGCTAAACATACCCAGTTCCCTAAGTTGCTTCTCCTAAGGCATGGTTTCCAGACTTTTCATCCTCCTCTGGACATGCTTCAGCTTGTCAATATCCTTCTTGAATTATGGTGCCCAGAACTATATTCCAGGTGATATCTGACCAAAGCAGAATAGAATGGCCCAGTACTATTACCGTATATACTAGACTATAAGTCGAACTCATGCATAAGTCAAGGGCAGGTTTGGGGGCCAGAATTATGGATTTTGATATGACCCATGGATAAGTCGAGGGTAAAACCTAGGGGCATGTAACAAAGGATCTAAAGGATGAAGGAAACGAGAACAATGCCAAAGAATTTACAAGATTCTAGCATGCATAACTGTTTGTGCTCACACTAAAGATTGGATGGATGAGAGAATACAGGAAGGTCAGTGCTTCCAGGACAGATTTTACTCTTGCCTTTCACCAAAGGATGGTTCATTCTTTTATAAAAGCTAAAGTGCAGCACTTATATTGACTTGTGGATAAGTCGACTCAGGTTTTTTGGGTCTATTATTATTATTATTATTATTATTATTATTATTATTAAACTTTATTTCTAAAGTGCTGTAATTATACACAGCACTGTACAAAGTCGGTAAAATTAAAGAGTATATAAAAGCCTGCCCAAGGCGTACATTCTAAGATAATAACAATTAAAAGAGGAATAGATAAAATTACTATATAGAAAAGAAAAACAAATTAAAAACATCAAATATAAAACAAATCACATCACATCAAATGTTATCAGACAGCCAGATGACAATCACAAATTCCCTGAGAACGCTTCCCTAAACAATATGGTTTTCAGCTCAGCCTTAAAGCTGGTTAGGGAAGTGATGAGCCGTGCATGCAGAGGAAGAAGGTTCCAGGAATGAGGGGCAGCAAGAGAGAAGGGACGGATCTGGGATGGGGCAGAGAAGATCCTGGGTTGGGAGAGGAGATTTTGGCTACCAGAGCGGACAGTGCGAGTAGGGATGTAGGGAGAGAGAAGATTGGTTAAATAAAGAGGGGCCAGCCCATGCAGGGCTTTAAAGGTGAGTAGCAAAAGTTTGTACCTGATGCGGAAAGGAAAAGGGAGCCAGTGAAGGGAGGACAACAGAGGGGAGACATGATCATAACGGCGAGCGAGTGAAAGAATGCGTGCAGCTGAATGCTGAACAGAAATTAATGGGTGGAGATGAGAGAGGGGAAGCCCTGCCAAGAGGAGGTTACAGTAGTCTAGTCGTGAGACCACTAGGGCATGGACCAGTGTCTTTGCGGTAGAAGCTGAGAGATATGGACGGATTTTGGCGATATTATAGAGAAAAATCTGCAGACTTTGGCTGAGGGATAAATGACAAAGAGGAGTCAAAGATGAAACCGAGACTGCGGGCTTCCTGGACCGGCTGGATAGAGACGTTATTGACAGAAATAGAAAAGGAGTAGTGAAGGGTGGGCTTAGGAGGGAAAACAAGAAGCTCGGTCTTGGACATATTGAGCTTCAGACGCCAATGGTGCATCCAGTGGGAGACAGCTGTTAAACAGGATGACACTTGCTGCTCTAGCTCTGGCGAAAGATTAGGGGTGGAAAGGTAGAGTTGGGTATCATCGGCATACAGATGGTAGGAGAAACCAAAAAACTGATAAGTTTGCCAAGGGAGAGTGTGTATAAAGAGAACAGAAGGGGACCCAAAACAGAGCCCTGAGGAACTCCTACAGATAAGGGGACAGAAGACGAGGTCTGACCACCCGAGACCACTGAAAAAGATCGATCTGACAAGTAAGATGTGAACCAATCGAGAACAAGGCCCGAGAAACCAAGGTCAGAGAGTACATCTATTAGGAGACAGTGGTCCATGGTGTCGAAGGCCGCAGACAGATTGAGTAGGACAAGGATAGAATAAAGGCCATTCGCCTTGGCCCACAAAAGATCATTTGAGATCTTAGTAAGGGCCATCTCTGTGGAGTGCCGTGGGCGAAAACCAGACTGGAAGGGATCCAGAATGGAGTTGGTTTCAAGAAACTCAAGACAGCGTGAATAGATAGCTCGTTCCAACACCTTAGAGAGAAAAGGAAGAAGAGAGATTGGACGATAGCTAGCCAAGGAAGAGGGGTCGAGAGAGGGTTTTTTCAGGATAGGGGAAATGTTTGAAGACGGAGGGGAAGGAACCCGAGGAGAGAGAGAGATTAAAGATATAGAGGAGAGAGGGTAACAAAGAGGGGGCTATAGAGATTAGAAGACGAGAAGGAAGTGGGTCAAGAGAGCAGGTGGTGGGTTTTGATGAGTTCAGCAGCGAAGAGAGTTCTTCCAAATTTCTAGACTTATACATGAGTATAGACAGTATTTCACTCAGGGCCCATTCCCACTTGCGGAAAAATCCACATTGGAACCTGGCTCCACTCTGCTAATGAAAGTGGTTCTAAAAGCCCCCTCGTTCAGACTATGAAAAGGGACCTTGTTTGGAATCGCTTTTTTTAGCTGGGAACGTGTGTCATTCCCACTGGAGGAGCCACGGAAGGTGACAGCTCTTCAGCCCCACACCTTCACACAGGGGAATCTTTTTTTGGAGGGGAAATAGAATTGATCACAAAATCAATCTATTGCACAAGCAACTACTTGCTTTTGCAATAGAGTGCTTCAATTCTATTCCCCCCCCCCCAAAAAAAAATTTTTTGGGGCCCTCCTCCTCCCCCCCCAAGGGTCTCTCCACAAAGGAGGGGAGAGAAGCAGGCCAGGAGTATGGATGCACACATGTCCTCCATCCTTTGTCCTCCGGGCCTGCTGCCTTTCTCCTTCCATCCCGGCCTCCTTCTAATGTAGACCTACTGGGGCAGAGAAGGAGAAGGAGGCTGGGCAGCGGAGAATGGCATGGAGGAGGAGGAGGAGGAAGAGAGAGCCACCCTGCTGCCGCTGCTGCCATCGCCACTGCCTCCGAGCCCCATACCAGCAACCAGGGAGAGAAGGAGGAGGAGGAGGAGAGGGCAGCGGGGAAGGAAGGAAGACCCTTGGGGCTCTCTCTGGGCCCAGTGCCACCCATGGATTGCTTGATCCAAGGCTGGCACTGGGGAGAGAGACCCTTGGGACCCAGGAGGAAGAGGGGGTGTTTTTTTTAAAAGAGATAGATTAATCCATTGAATGCTTATGCAGCTACTTGCCAAGCCAAGTATTTGCAAAATCATTAAATTGTTTAAGCTACCCTTTTTTTTTTTAAAAAAAAGGAACACCGAGGGGGGGGGAAGAGAAATGGTGGCGCTGTCAAAAGTTCTCAGCCATTTCCCCCTCCCCTCAGGAAGAATCGATTCTGAGCAGGCATTCCCACTTCTTTGCCTCGCTTCAGAATCGATCCTTCCGGAAACTACTGCCAAAAATGTAGTGTCAGGAAACCCCACGCTTTTGCCATTTGTCACGGGTTTTCCCATTGGAATCGATCCAGTGAGGATCAACATCGAATTCCAGTGGGAACTAGAGGCATTTACCTCACACCGGGACAAGGATTTTTTTGTAGTTGGAATGAGGCCTCAGTGTATGTTCCTACTGATGCAGACTAGAATTACACTGGTTTTTTTTAGCTGCCACATCACATTGCCAATTCATGTTTAGCCTATAGTCCCCTAAGACTCCTAGATCCCTTGCGCCTGTTCTGCTGTCAAGTCAGGTGTCCCCCATCTGTGCATTTAGTTTTTATCCTACATTTCTACCCACTGAAATTCATTTTGTTAGTTTTGGCCCAGCTTTCTAATCTGACCTAATTTTGAAGTCTGAGCCTGTCCTCTGGGGTATTAGCAACCCCTTCTAATTTAGTGTAATTTGATAAGTGTGCTTGCTATTTCATCATCCATGTCATTAATAGAGATGTTGAATAGCACTGGGCCCAGGACAGAACCCTGTGGTGCCCCACTGGTCACTTCTCTCCAAGATGAAGGGAAGCCATTGCTGAGCATCCTTTGGCTTCGTTTAATCAACCAGTTTCAAATCCACCTAACAGTCACATTGTCTAGCCCTCATTTTTATTAATGTTTTTTGCAAGGATATCATGGGAGAACCTTGTTAAAGGCCTTACTGATTTCAAGATATGCTATATCCACATTACCTTCATATTAAATATGTGTATGCCACCCCGTAAATACAATAAAAGGAAGACATTTCCTGCTATTCTGCATAGATAAAACTAATGGACTGTTGTAGTTACGTGACAATTTCATGAAACATTTGTCAGAGTTTTCATTATACACATTGGACTATAACGGGGTAGGCAACCTTTTTGAGCCGGGGGCCGGGTTGCTGTCCCTCAGACAACTGGGGGTCCGAAGCCAAAAAAAAATTAAAATAAAATAAAAAAAAAATTAAACAATTTTTTAAACAATTAAATATATAAATAAACCAGGACAAATGTAGGACAAAAATTTCAAATGGAAGACACTTTTTTTAAAAAAATGGAGGACACGCGAAAAAATTTGCTGATTTTTTAAAAAATGTTAATATAAATGCATGTTTCTGAGACTTCTATAGACAATTGCCCCCCAAAGGCCCCGGTGGCAATCGGCGGCAGGACCGGGCTGGGGCCGGGCCGCATCCGGCCCGCGGGCCGCAGGTTGCCTACCCCTGGACTATAACATGTAGTTCAATTCTAACTGAGAAAGTCCTCCCACGGTCTCCGGTGAGAGTCTTCTTCAGCCGCGTTGAAGGCTTCAGGGACCATGCACAATACCACACATAATCAAGATATCCTCCTACTAACCCTGGGATCCCCAACGTACTGCCTATGGGTTTCACTGTGCCCTCAGGTCATACTGAGATAACTTCCTGGCAGTCACTGCCTCTAGATGGCTTGTAAGTGAATGAGGTGATTTCTCCATTCACTTGAGGTGGGCTGAACTTAACCTTGTAAAAATGGCTGGGGAGCATCCCATGTGATGAACCCTTGAAACAACAGGGTCCTTAGTGATGGGCAAGCTCCCCTTTCTAGCTATCTCTCTGAAGAGCAAATGTCATTTCCCACTGAACTCTTTCTGCCTTCATTTGAATGGGAGAGGGGAGGAATGTATGTATGTGTTGAGTGCCTTCAAGTCATCTCCAACTTATGGTGACCTTATGGCCCCATCAATGGCTTTTCTTGGCTTGATTTGTTCAGAAGATGTTTTCCATCACCTTCTCCTGAGGCTGAGAGCATGTGATGTGCCTAAGGTCACCTAGTGGGTTTCGTGGCTGAGCTGGGAATCGAACCCTGGTCTCCAGAGTCATTGAACACTCAAACTATTATACCATGCATTGTGAAAAAATAGCTGGGGGAGGCGGAGAAACCTACCCTATGTATTATAGGTAATCTTTCCATCTTAGGGATGATAAAGCAACAACGTCCTCAGTGAGTGGATGGCCCTTGTGGTCTCTTCCAACTCTATGATTCTATGATTCTATGAGTGTAAGCTTCCCTATTTCTATCCATTTTCATCCAATGCAAACAGAGAAATTGCTCCATTCACTTGTTTGTGTATGTTTGCATGTACATGTGTGTACTGTCTCTTTGCCTCCCCTCTCTGTCTCTGAGTAAAAGGTACAACAGCGAGGATGTGCTCTCAACATTTAGTGACTGAACACACCCTCAGCTATTTTGTGACTGGATCCATAGTACCTTTTACAAAAGCTAAATATGGCCACGAAGCCTAAAAGGTTGTTGACTGTGGCATTAAGGCATCCCCACACGTAAGAAATACAGTAATGATGTGTTTCTCCAGTCTGTACTTATTGGAAGATGGTCCATCATCAGTAATGTGGAGAGAATTGTTCCTATCATGGGCACACTTAACAGTATATAGATAGTCTCTTTCAGTCTTGGAGATGATAGACACTGAAATAAGATTTTTCATGTGCATTTTAAAGCATTTGAACCCATCTCTTGGAATATATATCTTCCTTTTCTCTGAAAAATAGGACTCAAGGCAGTACACAGTACTATTTGATAAAACAGGAATATGATGGAATTACAACAGGGGCAGTGTGGTGTGATGGTTTGGGCATTTGGACTGGGACACTGGGAGACCAGGATAGTATCCTGGCTTGGCCATGGAGACCCACTGGGTGACCCTGAGCAAGACCCACTCTCTCAGCCTCAGAGGATGGCAATAGCAACCTCCCCCCCCCCCCCCCCGAAACTTGCCAAGAAAACACTTTTATAGGTTTGCCTTTGGGTTGCCATAAGTCAGAAATGACTTGAAGGTATGCAACAGCAAAGCAACAACAGGAAAATGGCCATCCTAGCCTTCCTTGGCAAGGAATTCCAGAACCTGGAAGCAACCATTGATGAGGCTCACTCTTGCATCACTGTTAAATGTTCCTTTAAGGGTGGTGAGATCAAGAGAAGGGTCTCCCGTGAAGATTGCAAAGCCCAGGCAGGCTCATAGAGGAGAATACAATCATACAGATGGTCTGGACCTGAGCTTTATAGAACTTGGCAAGTCATACGGAATTGTGCCCAGAAACAGACTGGTAATAACTGAAGCTGTTGTAACAAGAGAGCCATAAGCCCCTTATAACAGGGTCCAGTCAATAGTCTGGCCAAAATATTTGGAAGCAGATCATTTTCTGTGTAGAGCTATGGTAGTTATGTGCTTTCAAGTTGACTCAGACCTATGGCAATACTATCTTGCCAAGGCTGATTCAGAGGAAGTTTGTCAATGATGTCCTGTAAAGCTGAGAGAGTATGACTTCCCTAAGGTGTTTTCCCATGGCTGAACAGGGATTCAAACCCTTTTCTCCCAGCAGTCCTTTCAAATCACAACACCCTACTACCTCTCCCATGTAGAGTGTGTTACAATAATCCATATGTGATGTAGGTAAGCCATGATCAGGTCAGGCATATCCAGGTGCGGAAGCCGTTGGCATACTAGCTTTAACTCTAAATGCACTCCTGGCTACCACCAAAACTTAGGCATTCAAGTTCAGGAGTCCAGATGTATGACTGAGTTCAGAAACATGCTCAAATTGCAGACAACAAGGATTGTGTGAACCCATTCAGAAAGGGCTGAATCCCCATTCTTTGCTTTACCTTTTGCCCGACCACAAGCACTTGTCTGGATGAATCTTCAACACATTGGTTCTTCATTCTATTACAATACTGATATTTGGCACTAGTTTAGAAAAAAGAAACACTTCCTTGAATTTAGGTGGAATCCAGCTTTTTTGGATTCAGAGAGAGCTGGGTGTCATCTTACATGACTAATGACCATTGCTTTTTCTTCTTCAAAGCTGAGGCTTATTTTTCATTCTGTGCTAAAAAGCTTTCTGGCAACATGTGAATTTCTGACTTTACTGAACTGTAGGGGAACATTTTCATTCAGGCGGAGAATCTAGGTCAGCTGTTCATAAAAATAACTCAAGTGTTCATTGAACAAAAGGTACAAGCCTTTGACAGCCCAGGAAAATTATTTCTCCTCCCATTGCTTTCCCTTAAAAAAAGTTTTAGTCATTATCTGCCTGCAAATCTGACATCTAATTTATTACGTGCGGCCATTATTTTTTATGTGAATGGGATTATCACAAGAGCGGCTGACTCAGTTGCTGAACAAAGCCATTTTATGGTAGCTTTCTATGTGAGCAGAAAATTGGTTCATTCATTTCCAGGAGGGAAAAATACTCAGCCATGCCCCAAAAGACCTAATTCATTCAGCTGGCAAATTATAGGAAGCCCAAACTGTCACGGGTAGAGTGTTTGCTTGTTGTTTGTTTTGCTTGTGTACCATTGGCATCATGGGACCAAAATGAACCAAAGCATCATGGGAAATAAGTCTTAGCTGAATGATCTCATTTGTGGAAATGGAAAATGACTCTATTGAATCCACCACTATGGGGGTGTTCCCACTTAATATTTGAAACGATTTAAAATACAACGTTTTTAATAAAACCGATTCAAAATAACCCTGGTGTTATCGCGCGTTCCGAAACGCCTTATTCTTCGTTCCCATCTGGTTATTTAAATCGAAGTTTTTACCTGCAAGCGTTCCTACTTGGCATGAAATCGGTGTTTAAATAAAGCAATTCTTCTCTTCCATACCTTATTTGGAGCTATCAATCAATAGTACGTCAGAATGACGTAACGTTAACCTGGATTATTTGGAAGCGATTTAACTTTCGTCAGCATTTCCATTTCATTGACCGTTTGTGAAATGATGTATTTTTGGCGTTTTTTTAAAATGAACCAATCAAGGCACTTAAACGATCAAACGTCATAAGCGCTGTCAGCCTTATATACATTTTCCCTCCGAATTTAGTAGGAAACCCAAGCTCTTTCCAGAGGAACTATGGGATAGGTTTTGCATGACAGCATCCCCTCTTCATGTCTCCCAAGACAGCCAGGGAGAATCCCTTCACAGAGCCCAGAGATCAATGGGGGAGGCTTCTGGCAAAGCGAATTTAGGAAACCCAAGCTCTTTCCAGAGGAACTATGGGATAGGTTTTGCATGACAGCATCCCCTCTTCATGTCTCCCAAGACAGCCAGGGAGAATCCCTTCAGAGAGCCCACAGATCAATGGGGGAGGCTTCTGGCAAAGCAGGGAGGGAGCACTCTTCCCAAAGATTCTCTTTCCAGGGTTGGAGGAGAAGGCAGATTCCGTTTGAGAAAGAGAGGGAGAAAGGCTCTATCCCCCCCCCCATTGATCAGAGCCCTTCCCTGTCTGGGCGAGATCAGATGCTTCCTCACGAGGAGCCTTCCCTTCCCTGCCTGGGCGAGATCAGAGCCCAAGCGGGCAGGGAATGCCTCTTTGAGAGGAGCCTTCCCTTCCTGCCTCTCCTCCGTTAGAAATGGGCTCTCCCCACACAGAGGGGAGGTTGCAATCCACCGGGAGAAGCCTTGTAGTCCTTTGCAGATGCAGGCGCTTAAAGCGCTGAAGAGATTAAGCGCCTGTAAACCATTAAAATAAAAAATAAAAATAATCCTTATCTCTTATTGAAAGACCACAGCGAACAAAGGGGTGAGGGAAGAAAAAATGGCGACAGCCACGACGGATGGAGACAGAAAGGGCAACTCCCCCAAGGACAGCCCCCACCGCAGTCCGCTCCTCCCATCCATCCAACCCGATTCAAAGGCTGTCGTTCCTATTTAAATACTCCGGTTCCTAACTCGAATCAATGGAAAAACGTAGGTCGGACCCTAGTGTTTTTTTAACACGTGTTAAATGAGGAAAATTCGATTTAAATTTTTATCCCGCTCTACGATTCGATTTGTAGTGGGGACGATTGCGGGTTGCTCTAGAACCGTTCTAGGTTTAAATCGGATCCTAATATGAACGCCACTCCTTGGATTCGATTCAGAACGCGGGGTTTCCCCTAGTGGGAACATCCCCTCAGTGTGATGCAGCAGGTAGAGTGCTAAGCTGAGACTTAGATGATTTGGGTTCAAGTCCCCCTGAGCCACTGTAGCATAGTAGTTTGAGCACTGGACTATGATTCTGGAAATTGAGCATTGGACTATAATTCTGCCCATGGAAATCCACTGGTTGACCTTGGGAGAGTCACACATTCTCAGCCCTAGAAACCCTCATAGGTTTGCCTTAGGGTCGCCAAAAGTCCACACACAATAATACAATTGAGTTGTGAAACTCACTGGCCAGTCATTTTCTCACCCAGATCTGTTTCACTGGTCATCTTGAGGTTACTGTCAGGATGTTGAGAAATTACATCCAAAACAAAAACTTAAGAATCTAAAGCATGTGTTGAAATAATAGCTTTTGTAGAAGTTAATGTATATGATTTATATATTGTACATGAAAAAATCATAACTGGTTAAATTGCTATGAGGGGCAGTTGCAAAGGGAAATGGGGTAACAGAGGAAAGCATCCCTTCCACCCCAGACATTCAGTTTCTCTTTGCCTAAATCTCACCTTTATGTTCCAAAGCACTCCAAAGAATGTTGAGCCATGTTTAGTGTTTTGTTGGTTTTGGCCAATACAGTGAACAGAAGGAGCAATGTTAATTTTCATTGAGCAAATTGGTTAGGATGCCCCTACATATTTCTCCTTATCTGTACTGGATGTTCACTTCATTTATCAAAACTCAGACATTAAAATTTAGGGAAATTGTTTGGGATATCTCTACCTATAACCATGGTCTGTATTTCCATGATAGACTTCCGGTTGTACCTCACTGCAGTTGGAAACAATATATAGCAATAGCAATAGCAAGTACATTTCTATACCACTTATCAATGAATCAACACTCCCTAAGCATGAAGTCGAAGGCTTTCACAGCTGACATCCATAGTTTTTTGTGGTTTTTGGAGCCCTCCTTTGGGATTGAACATACAACAGGCAATTTTATTTAGTTTATTTATTAGAACATGTGTACCCTGCTTTATATCCAAGGAACTGAGGGCTGGTTACAATAAAAATAGGTAGAAAAAAGGAATGCCACTGAAATTTTCCTTGGAGGAATCATGTCAAATCATCATTGAACCAGGACTATATGCTGCTGCTTTTTCTGTCAGAGATAAGATACTATCTTTTTGTCATCATAATCACACCTCAGTAAGACTGAGCCCTATATCACATGATTGTTGGTTTCCTTGTATAACTAACAAGAGGCTAATGGTCAATCCACATTTAAAAAAATGTTACCTATAGAAGAGGAAACCCTGGTGAAGTTCATGGTCCCAGCATTTGCTCTTCTCTCCCACTCCCTTTGTTTTCATTAATTCTCCCTTAGTCATAGAGGAATTTGTTTTTCTGGCGGATGTAGGGATGAAGCAAAATGTTCCAAAGAGTCTTTTGTTGCTGCTAGGAATTGGTAGGGTGAAATCAGCCCTGAATTGGTAATTCCTTTCCTCTGTACCCAGTATAATGAATGCATTGTGCTCTGGTGAATGGACAAGCAAGAAGAAAGTAAACAAACAAAACAAAACAAAAAACAACAAAAACACAAACCCTAGTGTTTCAAGTGCTCTGTTTTAGATTTTTAAAAATATAAAATAAGAACAACTTAGAATGATGCACATAGAATTCCAGATTAAATTAGATTTTGCAAATATGACTTTATTCATACTTTCCCAAATATTTGCAAAATCTAGAGTAGGGGTGGGAATTGTGCACCCTTGGCAACAAACAGCCCTTGTGTGTGTGTGTGTGTGTGTGGGGGGGGGGGTCCAGTACAGACCTTGGAGTTGCCACTGACATTCCATTCCCCATTTTTTTGCCCGCCAGGCTTTGATTATTTGCATGCCAAATTCAAATGTCTTCGATTTCTGTGCAAAACCAAATGGTAAAGATAAATTCACATGACTCCTCTCATGGCATGGCATGTAGGTTGGGCCCTTGTTGAAGCTGAATGGATAGTAAAAGACAATTGGCTGGTTGTGTCTATTGACACATAATTGTGTGTTGTTTTGTGCAAATGTTTTAACTGTTAGCCTGAATGGGAGCTGGTGTTTGTCATCTGCAAAAGACAATCTCCAGTGGAACAAAGTTAATAAAACTTTGTTCCACTGGAGATTGTCTTTTGCAGATGACATTATAAGCAACATATTGGGAATTACAATAACATTCAAAATCCACAAAACAGTGATACCTTTATAGGCCAACCGATATGCACAAAATATATGTTGCAAGCTTTTAAACTTCCACTAGTTTCTTCTTCAGGCAAAGATGTTAAAAATCGTATAGGAGAAAAAAACCTATGACGATGTTAGTCACAAGCCTGCATTTTGTCAAGATATTGGCTAGAAAGAAAAGATAAGTCTGGCTGCACTGACTATGAGAGAAAGAGTTGGGAAGAACTGAAGTCAAGGCTGATAGTATAAGTCTGTGAGTGAGAAGCAACAGATCGGATGAGTTAAAGAGCTAACACACCAGAGAACCCTCATTCGGATTCTATTTATTTATATCCTAACTTTAAATTATTATATTATTTTTATCTGGAATTCCTTTAAAAGCTTGCTAATTCTTGAATTGTACAGTTTCCTTGAGATCTCACAACGGTGGTGGTGGGGGAATAAAAATATTTTAATAAATGAATAAATTTATTAAATTTAGGGCCATCCAGAGGTCAGTCAGGAAGAGGTTGAGCAAAGAAAGAGGACGCAGAAAATATAGTGGTACCAGACAGTCCCTCTGCTCACATGCACAGCACACCAGAAATAAACAAATGAAAAATTAAAGGCCCAAACTGCTTTGCAATTCAGAGTGATGAACTAGGAATGCCACTTTTGAGGCTCAGCTTTCTGGAGTGCCTAAGCTTTGCAAATCACACTTGTAAATTTTTTAGAGACAGCCTCTTAGAACTGTGAGATTTGGAACACAGAGTCCATTTTACAGCAGTCCCGTGGATGTTAGTAAGATGTTAAGGATGAGCAGATTGGACGTGTTTTTCTACCTGCTTTTTGCTCCAGACATTTTCCGCATGGTAGGAGGGCAAGGAGGGATACTGAAAAACATGTTTGGATTCCTTCTAAAGAAGCAATTAGAACATGATGTGGGAGAAATCAACCCTCATCACGCTCTAAAGTCTAAGAATATAGAGGAAGGTAAGACATTCCTAAAGTGAGAAAAGAAGCAATGCTGGTAGGTGTCAAAACTATCTCTTTCCAGTTTTCAGATGAGGAGTATAATCATCAGTGGGATGTTCTTTTGCATAAATCCAAGCAAAAGAAAAATGGGCCTCAAGGGCTATGTAGCCAATCCCTCCATACAGGAATATACAGTTCAGGAAAGATACCCATCCAACCTCTGTTTATGGACCTCAAAAGTTGGAAAGTCCACCACACTCCACCACAGTCTATCCTACTGTTGAACCACTCTTACACTTGAAACGCTCTTCCTAATGTTTAGATGGGATCTCTTTTCTTCTCCTTTGAATCCATTGGTTCCAGTTCTAGTCTCTAAAGATGCAGAAAACAAGTTTGCCCCTTGTTCCACATGACGTCCTTTCAGATATCAGGGTCTCATTCACACTACATAATAAATCGGTTTTCAAACCAGTCTAAACCCCTTTAAAAGGCCCCTATTCACACGGACGCTAAATTACTCCTACACGGTTTGTGGGGCTCCCAGCACTAAAACCGGTTAAACTGGTTCTTCCAAATCTGAGGCATTTACTGCATCTTTTAAAATGATTCAGTTCAATACAGGGGCAAATGAGTTGTCAACTGGATTTGGTTCCCTGGGATGTGATCATCCCTGTGACTTCACACATTTTAGAATCCATTTTAAACCGACCCAGTTGTTAATGTGAGTGTGAACATGCACTAGCAAGAGAGCAAGAAAGGCACCCTAGAGTTGACTACAGTTATGTTCAATTAAAATAAATATTAAATTTCGATGCAGAAAACAGGAAGAATTCTGCAAATTATTCTCAGTTATTCTGAGAATGGCTGTCTGCACAAATTGTTAGGAAAGCATACTGGACAGGTAGGGCTAATGGTGGCCTGGGTCCATTTTGGGGAGAAAGAAAGTCAAGCCTTAGTCTAAAGCGCAAACTAGAAATTTTCAAAAATTTTAATTAAAAAAATAATATGTTTATTCTTTTAACATTTTCTTTAAAAACATGACATTTACAAAACTTTCACTTTAACCACATGAAGCTATGCATATGTAAATACATCTAAGCTGTGCATATGATAATTTAAAGGTGTAATTTAATTTTGCTAGTTGTGCCACAACTATTACTATTAAATTCAATAATATATGGGAACTATGATTAATGAGTAACATTAGTACAAAAAAAAATTACTAGGGGTTCTGTATGGTGTAGTAATGGTAGGAGGTCAATGATGTATGTGTGATACCATGAGTAACCTCACTGGAGGATACCAACCCTAGTGACGGCACTGGATAGCAATCCTACCATTGAATATTTTGAGTCTGTCCTGATCACATAGAATGGAGATAGGCCCCCAAATCACCATCACCATCACCATCATCATCCATGTTTAGATGACAGGCATTGAACCCTACTTCACAGCTTTTGCCAGAGGTTGGAAAAGTTGTTTTTTTGGGGCTACAGATCTTTGTTGCCAGATGGATACTGGGCTTTATAGTCCACCCCCTACCTTTTGAAATTCTGAGCTTATCTCCTTTTGGTCTGTTAATATATTCACTCTGTTTCCCTATTCTTTTATTCCCATTCCAACCCCATGAGGAAGACCCAGTGAGGACAATGGTGCCCAACAGGAGGATACCAGGGAATGAACACAGGCAGAGGTATATGAATGGGATTTTCCATACACCAGTCACAAGAAGTTTATTGAGGCAACCAAAAAGCAAGAGAAAACAAATGTAATTCCTAATGATAGCAGGAGTCATGTTGCGTGGCAAAAGCACTGGGAATGTTGTCGAGAGCTTGCTGATTTTTAGATAAATATTGCCTCAACAGATCTGTCCACAGACTACAGCACATGTATTTATACAGGGTCGCTTGTCACAAAAGATTTGTCTCCCTTCAAAGGCCTTTGCAAATAGAGCCATCTACATATACACAGTATATGCACCAGTGCTCTAGCAAACAGGCACTGACAGAACTCCAGTGACTCTTTATTCATTCCCCACAATGGGTAAAATATTATTTTACACTCACCCTCCTTCTCTGGACAGTGGACCCAAAGAAGGGATGGGCATGTGGTAAGGATTGGTAGGCCAATTTTGGCACTGTTGGACTCATAATGGACTGCAATGTCATTTTGGGTGCATCTAAATTATAGAAATAATGCAGTTTTATACCACTTTAAGTGTTGTAGTTTCAACCTATGGAATCCTGGGATTTGTAATTTTGCAAAGTCTTTAACCAGGCACTAGTGGCTCACAAAACTACAAATCCCAGGATTCTTTAGGATAGAGCCACGGTAGTTAAAACCGATGTCAAACTGCATTATTTCTACAGTGTAGATGCACCCTTCAGCCAGTGACCTGCAGCCCTTTCACAGTTAGAGCTCTGTGATACCATTTTAATTGCTGTGGCAATTAAAATGGAATCCTGAGGTTTTTCATTTGGTGAGGCACTACAGCATGTTTCATAAACTTTGGTCCTATGAATGGTTTGGATTTCAACTCCCAGAATCTTATACCCTCCAAAATTTCACAGGTGAAAACTGAGACATGTGTGGTCTAGCAACTATGTCAAAAGGTATTGATGAGGAAGAACCCACAAACTGGAAGAGGCTAGAGTAGTTTGTCTTTTGCCTAAGCCTACTGGGAAGGGCAAAATTCCCTCACCCCACTGACTCCAGTGTAAACTACTTAGAACTCAGTTTGCAGCAATTCTGCTTCTGCTTTCTTGACTGCAGACTCTGTTCTGATCAATATTTGAACCAGGGTATGAGAACTTGCTATTTCAATTTTCTCCTTGATTAGGCTGAATTCTTGTAGATCTTCCATGGTCTTTTTTTTTTTTTTTTTGGTTTCCTAGTATTCAGCATTAAGCCTATCGTGGCAATTTCATTCTTCACCTTATTCAGAAATTACTCCAGGTCTTTGTTTGTTTCTGCTAGTAGTATTGTGTCGTCTGCACATCTTAGATTGTTAATGTTCCTTCCTCCAATGTTCCTTCCTCTTGCCTCTGATCTAAACCTGCTCTGTGTACGATATTTTTTTGTATACAGGTTGAATAAATAGGGCAATAGTACACAACCCCTTTGTCTAGTGGAAACCATTCTGTTTCTCAATATTCTGTTCTGACTGCAAGCTCTTGTCTTTAGTGCAGATTTCTCATCAGGACAATCAGATGTTGTGCCAGACCCATTCCTCTAAGAACAAGCCTTAGCTTTTCGTGATCTGTGCAGTCAAAGGCTTTGCTGTAGTCAATAAAGCACATGCAGATTTTCTTGCGGAATTCCCTAGTGTGCTCCATTATGTTTGCAATGTGATCCCTAGGGCATCTTCCTTTCCTGAATCCAGTGTGCATCTCAGGGATTTCACGCTCCATATATGATTGGAGTCTATACCGCAGAGTTTTGAATATGACTTTGCTTGCATGGGAAATCAGTGTGATGGTTCTGTAATTGCTGCAATCTTTTATGTCTTCTTTTTTATGGTTGGGAATATATATTGGCTGCCTCCAGTCTGGGAATTACTGCTTTATTTTCCATATTTGTTGGCAGATACTACCGTAGTTAAAGCTTGACTTTGTCTTTGTGGATTGCAGCACGTCTGTTGGTATGTTATCTGTTCTTGGAGATTTATTTTTTCCAGTTGCTATGAATGTGGCTTTAACTTCACTTTCCAGAATTTGTGGATTATCTTAATAAGTTCCCATGTATCATTCAACCTTTCACATTTTTATATAACTCTTCTGTGCATAGTTTCAATCTTCTTCTTTTATTTCATTGTGGTCATGTGTTATGTTCCTCTTCTGATTGTAGAGCATCCCAACCCTTGATTTAAATTTCTCTTTGAATTCCTGGATCTCGTATACACCTAAGCTCTGAACATGCATGCATCATGTTCTCAGAAGGAAACCAGGACCTCAGATTAGGTACAACCAATGCTGTGGGCTTCACTTTGTATGCATCTTGGACTTGTTCAAACAGCAAACTGAAGACACAAAGGATGGAAGCTGCAATTACAGTCGGTCCTCTTTATCCACAGATTTTTTATCCACGGACTCAAGCACCCACTGCCTGAAAATATTCTTAAAAAGTATAAATTCCCAATAGCAAACCTTGATTTTCTATTTTATATAAGGGACACCATTTTACTATGCCATTGTTTTTAATGGGACTTGAGCATCCACGGATTTTGTTATCCATGGGGGATCGTGGAACCAAACCTCAGTGGGTAACAAGTCCCACTGTACAATAATCATGCAGCTTCCATATACACTCATGAGGGTTTCATGAATAGGAATAGTCTACATCCCTCCAGAAGGGAGAAAAAACCAAGAGAAAGTTCACAAGTGCCATCTAGTGGGAAGAAAATGTGAAAGGAAGGAGGCTGGACAAATAGTTATTTCAAATCTTTATTATGTAGGCCTGCACGTTTAGGCATGCTTCTGGGTTACCCTAAAGTTCCCTGGAGGTTTATCAGGGGGTTTTCTTTGGAAATCTCAGGGGTTATTCAGATGAAGAAAATAACCCAGAAAAGATCTGGGTTGAATCTCCATTGTTCACATGCATCCCAAATGCACTTGATTTGGCGGGGACTGCCAAACCCCCCACTTAACCAGGGATAATTGATATCGTATTTTTTCCCAAGTTTTTAAAAAAGATTTGCTTTGTTGGCAGTGTGAATAACCGATGCAAATAGACCTGGGATTAAACTTTGTTGTGCCTTGAATGGATTTTGAATACATTTGCATCGTGGGCTCCATATTTATTCAAGTGCTGACCCATGTGAGCAGCAACTTGCAGAGATGTGTAGAGATATGGTTCCATGGTGTGAATAACAAGCCCAGAATGCATGAGTGAGGTTATTTGCATTGTTCTGCAAATAACCTCACTCATGGTTATTACAAATCTCTTTGGATCTATACAGACATTGCTAGAAAAGTAAATATATCAAATGCTTTAAAAATGCACAAGATTTACTGGTTTGCAATGTAAACTTGAACATACAGATATTACCCAAAAAGCAAGGGTTCCAAGAGGGCATCATCAATCAATATAAAAAGGGTGGATTTAATTAGCTCAAATGATGGCTGTGAGAGGACTTCAGGTAATTAAAGCCAGGGTTAGACCTGTGTATAATGGTTCCAAAAAACGGAACTTACAGAGTGCAAGTTCCAAATGGTTTATATTTAGAAATAAAGAAATCGTTGTTTATGCAAGAACATTCACTCATGGACATGGTCAAGAACTGATGATAACAACTTAGAGGTTTTAGCACAGGGTAATCTTCTACCAGGTTCAGGTATGGAGCTCCGATAGGGGGGACAAGGTGAGTGAGTCTGGCTCAGCATGCTGCCTTAGGATCGTGGGTCGAAGAGTCAAAGGAGATATGAACATAGTGTCTGTCTGGCTTCAGCTGAGACCAAATTGGGACTGCCCAAGTGGGCACATATATAGGGCAAAACCTATACCAGGGCAATTTTGGGACTTGAATAGATTTTCCAGGTGCGAGAATGAGCAAGGAGGTTGAGAATCACCCAGTCATCCATGCAGATGTCCCTAGACAAAAACACATCTCTTCTAGAGGGAAATAAATACTCTTGAACTTCTGTTGTACTTGCAAAAACAGATATTATGCACACAATTGTTTCCATCGGTGAGGGGCTTACACAGATTCTAATCGTTGGCAGATTCCCCTGGGCTACATGCTAAGCACTCCCACACTGAGCTTAAAGGATCTCCTTACATGGTTCCAGATTTCCTTATATAGTCAAAGTGGCTTCCCTCCAGGCTCCAAGCCTTGTGACAGCCCCTTTAATATCATGTTTATATTGAATGGAGGGACCCTGCATGGAGGGGTGATCTTTGGGGTAACACAGACAGTATTTCCACATATGAGACAGGCCATAAGAACCTGTTTGAACCAAGTCAAACCATATCTCCTTGAGCTTGTTTGGACCCCAAGGACCCCAGAAGAAGCCTGCTACCTTCACAGGTATAATTGGTAAGGATACAAGGTTCTGGAACGCTGACTCTAGGGAGCTAGAATGGCCTCTTCCTTACTGTCCTTCTGACAGAAAAGACTTAAAAAATCAATCCAACAGGCTTTTAGAACAGAAGGGTTTTTAAGGAAAGGGTGTGAGAAATATGATGCTATATTATTTTAAATTGCACTGTCTTAAGACATTTAAATGTATGTTTTTAAAATATTGTTGATAGTCTAATTCTAGATTAATTAATTGGCCTTTTGTTTTTAACTGTTTTGTGATTATTGTAATATGTAAACTGCCTTGAGTCTCAATCTTGTGGAAGAGACAGCATATAAATACAGCGAGTCCTCCATATTCACTGGGGTTAGGGATGCAGGGCCCCTGTGAAAGTGGAAGATCTGCAAATAAAAAACCACTGTTGTTTTACCTTACAGAATACGTTTCTAGGAATATCTGCCTTCCAATACAATTCTGGGGTCAACATCCACCAGACATTGACTACAGCATTGTGCTGTAAGACTTACAAATGCCTAGAGAAATGTTCTTTCTATAAATCTCTTGTTTCTACAGCACAACTTGTAGCAGAAGTTGGCCATAGATGACCTAGAGATTCCTAGAGAGAACACATTACAGTGCACCCTTCCCTTACACAGGGGATCCATTCCAGAAATTGAAAACAATGGGGTGCACACGCTATAGCCTCTTCCAGCATATGGCTTTCAACATATGCTGAAATCCACATATGCTGCGCCCACATATGACATGAGCATGCGGTAATCAAATATTTGAATAATCAAATCTGTAAAAGTGAAAGCTGTAAATGTGGAGGGCTGGCTTTAAAGTTAACAAACAACAATGATAACAGTAGCAGTAGCAGCAGCTTGAGCATAGGTACAGCTATCTCACTTCCATTAGTACTAACTGATAACAATTCTCTCCAGGAGGATCTGTTGCAGGCAAAACCTGTTCAGTATCAGTACCTGTATGTGCATGTGCATTCAAGTTGCCTATAGACCGTTGGCAACCCCATGAATTTCATAGGGTCTTTTTAGATAAGAAATGCTCAAAGGTGATTTTGCCAGTTCCTTCCTCTGAAGTATAATATAATCTCTGTATCTGGATGGGATACCATCTCAGATTTACTGTGAAAACAGGAAGCCGTGGATAATAGCAAATCCTATTGAAAGGAATGACTTCCATTGGAAATTGACCATAGAGTTGTGCTGGAGGACCTAGAGATTCCTAGAGAGATCACCAGCATAACTGTAGGTCCTCCAGCATGACTCTGTGGTTATTTTTTTGCTGGAAGCATACCATAGCATTGCATTGGAAGAACTCAAAAATGCCTAGAGAAAGCATATTTTTGGATGTGAGTAAGTGAAGCTGCAGGTACTGGTCCTGTGGAGATGGGGGTTGTATTATATAGCCTAAAGCGCCCAAGGTTTGTTGGCAATCTCCCATCCAAGTATTCATCAGGACCAACTCTAGTTAGTTTCCAAGACCAGACAAGATCTGGTGCTTTTAGGGTATTTCCATTACCTCAGTATCAGTAGGTGGCTTCATGTCAGTGGGGCAATGAATACATCCTGATTTTTTGGCTTGAACTTTAACAGAGCTAACCAAGGTGCCGAGCCTATGATGGTTCTGGGTTTCAGCACCCTGGACACCTCCTTTGCAGTACAGACTGAAATGGAGGATGCATTCACTGCCCCACTGAGAATGGAAGCCACTGCATGCACTCTGTCACTGAGCAAACATTAGTCTCCCCCAAGCACTGGATCTGAAGCCACATTCAAGAGAAAGCCATTGAAGCAGTGCTAGGCAACTTGTTCCCCTTGGGTAGCAGTGAGAAGAATTACTAGAGCTGTGTGCCAAATTTTCATCCATCTGGCATTCATCATAGGCTGCACTAGTCCTGGAAATGGTAAAATGCTGAGATGATGCTAACATCCCACCCCCAAGAGATGGCCAGAAATCCACATCCATTTTTATGGAGGTGGGTGGGATGGACCTAGGCATCCCCTGACCACTTTTTCAGCAGGACACCCCTTTCCTTTAAAAATATTCCTTACATGCGGTGCTGATTGGGAGGGGATCATGGCAGCTTATGGGGTCCAAAAATGACCTGGAGCTGCTGCATTTGACCCAGTGGCCACATTGTGTCCATCTTCAGTACAAATAGGAAGCTAAAACCTTCTGCAAGTGATTATTTCACACCTCTGGCAAGGGTGCTCTGTCTGTCCCTCCATCAACCTACTGGATGAGAGAAAGAGCACAGAGGAACAGGCTTGTTCTTGTTATTTGCTGTCAAGACAATTTCAACTTATGGAAATCTTATAAATGAGAGGCCTCTAACTGTCCTGGTTGTCAGCAGCCCTGCTTAGGTTTTGCAAACTCAGGGCTGTAGCTTTCTTGACCAAATCAATCACCTGTGCTGCAGTCCTTTTTTTCTTACTGCCTTCCATTTTACCCAGCGTTATTGTCTTTTCCAGTGATTCATGTTGCCTTCTGATATGTCCAAAGTACAGCAGCCTCAGTTTCATCATCTTGAATTCTAGTGAGTGTGCAGGCCTGATTTGATCTGGGATCCGTTTATTTGTCTTTTTAGCAATCCTTTGTAATTCTCCTCCAGTACTACGTTTCAGAAAAATTGATAAGTCTCTCCTGTTGGAACAATGGATTTGAAAAGAGACTAATAAGACAAAGTACTATAAAATGCTTTTATCTAAATACTTAAAAGGGTAACAAAAGAACATATGCAACAGAATCACACAAAACCCATATATACAAAAGATACTAAACAAAGCATAATAGTAATGGCAGACACAATAACAAATAGCAAATAATATAAACTACATAATACAGTGGACCCTTGTTATACACTGGGGTTTGGTTCCAAGATCCCCCGTGTATAACAAAATCCATGTATGCTCAAGTCTCATTAAATATAATGACATAGCAAAATGGTGTCCCTTATAAAAAATAGAAAATCAAGGTAAATTTATACTTTTTTGGAATATTTTCAAACCGTGTATGCTTGAATCCGTGTATAAAAAATCTGTGTATAAGAAGGGCCGACTGTATAAGCAAATAACATAAGCATAATGCAACAGAAAGAAAGGCTAAGAATAGAGTGAGCAAAACGGGGAGAGAGGAAGCTCACTACAAGGCTAGCCTTATTAAGGGTCAGAACTTGATTAGAGCTATGCACACACAGGTGAAAGTCATCTGCACTCAGGAACTCTGCATTAACCCTATAGTGGTTACCAACCTTATAATGACTCTAGTGTAGAGCTTGTTACTATTCCAACATCTCCCTCCATCAACCCACTGGGTGGGAAGAAGAGGAGAAAAGAACAGCGGAAGAGAAGAAAGGGTGACAAAGATAGAGGGAGAAAGAACCACCGCCATGCAGCTCTAATAGATGATTGACTGTACAGAGCTTGGAAAAGACACATTTTGGACTACACATCCCAGAATCCCCATTAGTGGGTTCTGTGAAATATAGCCCAAAGATCTGACTTCTGTAAGCTCATTTCCCTTGGTGGGGCATCCTACAATGACAAAAACTCCAGAATCCCTCCATTATGCCTTGCTGAGAATCTTGTCTCCCCACACCTTGACTCCATACCAAATTCCAAAATGGTGCCCCTTCTATGCAACTCCTTCTGCCATTTGCACTCTGATCATTGAACCAAGAACAATCTTCTAGGACATCAGACTTTTCCAAAACAACTATGTATAAGGTTTTTCTGGATGGACACATTTGCGACCACAGTTTTTCACACCTGAAACTAAAAGGATGGAGAACATTTGGCTCCGTATGGAAATAATTGTAGTAGAAAATCCTTCCTACATCTTCCATTAGTTGTTGGTAGTTGTGTGTATGTTTTAAAATGAACATTGCCTTGCAGCTTAAACAAACCAACATGTCTTGGGAAAAGATGAGGTTACTTCTAGAATGGTGTGATTTACAGTTCAAGCCCTATTAAAGAGTTTTATTTACAGCTGCACCACATCTGGGATTTGTCATTTCAGTCTGTGTAGGATTTCCACAATTAGGAAAGACGGTTGCCAGCACATTCTGCAACCGATTACTTTCAGTTTTGATTCCCAGAAATCATATCATATACTGTATGTGAAGAAACGATAAGTGTGTGTGTGTAGCAAGTCTTTTTTAGAAACTGCAGTGACATATTACTTATAGAAAATAACAGACTTGGAAAATAACAGCAAAAAACGATATATAGCTTTGAAGTGGATAACAAAGACATTTAAATAGTCTATGATTTTCTACATCTTAGCTCAGTCATTAACCACACTGGAGACTATAGAGCCAGCATGGTGTAGTGCTTAGACTGCTGGACTATGACTCTGGAGACCAGGATTTGAACTGCTGCTCAGTCTTGGAAATCCACTGGGTGACTTTGGGAAAGTCACACTCTCTCAGCCTCAAAGGAAGTCAAAGGCAAATCCTCTTGGATCAAATCTTGCCAAGAAACCCCTGTGATAAGTTCACCTTAGGGATGCCACAAGTCAGAGTTCAGTGAATTTATGTGAATTCAAACTGCATTCAAACTGACTTCCCATTGCCCAAAAATAGCTTGCCATTGCCCGAAATTGCATGTGATCACCTCTCACGCAATAATGTGAAACTCCATAATTGCGTTCGGACTGACTTCCCATTGCCCGAAATTGTGTGTGGTAGTCTATCACGCAATAATGTTAAGCCCCATGATTGCCTTCAGATTGCCATTGGATTATACTTCCAATTTCCCTTGTCTGATAAAGGTGAAAGAGAAGCCTCAATTGATGACAGATGCAACCTTTCAGGCAGTTAAGGACAGAGGAAATGTACAATCTACATTCCAGTCCTCAAGAAAGGGGACACCAGGGATTGCAGTAACCACACACCCATACAAACAAAGTGATCTTCAAAATTCTGCAACAAAGAATTTTGCCCTTTTAAACTCAGGGCCATGGCTTCCTTTATTGAATCAAGGAGCAATAAATACCAGATGTCCATGTAGAGTTCAGGAAAGGTAGAGACACTAGGGATCATATTGCAAACATACGTTGGACAATGGAGCACACCAAGGAATTTCAGAAGAAAATCAGATTGTGCTTTATAGATTATAGCAAAACTTTTGATTGTGTAGAATAGATTATGAAAAATTTTGGATTGCTCTTCAAGGAATGAGTGTACCACAGCATTTGATTGTCTTGATGCACAACCTATACTCAGGATAAGAGGCTACTGTCAGGACAGAATATGAAGAAATGGAATGCTTTCCAATTTGCAAGGGGGACAGGTAGTCTGCATGTAATCACCCTCTCTGTTTTAATTTGTAAATCAGGATTAGAAGAAGGAACCATGAAAATTGAAGGTAGGAACATCAACAATTTAAGATGCAGATGACACCATACTACTAGCAGAGAATAGCAAAGATGTGGAATGATTCCTGAAGAAAGTCAGTGAAGAAAGTGCAAAGGCAGGTTTACAGCTGAACGTTAGGAAAGCAAAAATAATATCCACAGATGCTTTATATAACTTTAAAGTAGACAAGGAAGACATTAAAACAGGCAAGGACTTTGCACATCTTGGCTCAATAATTCATCAGAATGAATACTACACTGAAGAAATAAGAAAACTAGGCTTTGGAAGGGCAGCTATGAAGGAACTGAACTGAAGATATACAGTCCGCTCTTCTCTTACGTGGGGGATCCATTCCGGACCCCTCTGCATAAGAGAAAAAACTCGGATGTTCAAGCCCCATTCAAATGAATAGGGCTTGTGCCTGCAGCAGCGTGGTAGCAGCGCACGGGGCACACGCCACGGGAGCGCGTCTCACTCATGCGAATGGGACGCACCACCCCTTGGGCCCCACATGCTCCAGCACAGCTTTGAACATATGCTCAAAGCTGCGTATAATGCGGGTGAACTGTATTCTAACATTAAGATGGTCCATACCATCATAATTCCAGTTTCTATGTATAGCTGTGAAAGTTGGACAATGAAGAAATCTCATAAGAAGAAAATCAAGTGATTTGAAATGAGGTGCTGGAGGAGAGTTCTGCAGATACAAACAAATAAATGGATCCTAGAGTAAAAGAAGTCTGAACTCTCCCTAGGAGCCAAGATGATTAAACTGAGACTGTCATACTGTGGACATGTCATGAAAAGACCTGATTCACTAGAAAAAATATAATACTAATATAATAGTATAATTACCGGGAATACTTGGTAAGGTAGAAGGCAATAGAAAAAGAAGAAGACCACATTGCAGATAGATAGATTCAATGAAGTAAGCCTTAGTCCTGAATATGCAATACCTAAGCAGGGCTATTGATGGCAGGTTGACAGACGTCTCTCATAGGGTCGCCATAAGTCTTGATGGCAGTTACCAACAATAAAAACCTGAAATTTGAATGCATAGTCTAAACAGAAATTGACTTTCACAGACACATAAATAACAGCCACACACTGCTGCCCCTTTCACCTTGCCTTCAGTCTGAATCTAACAGATGAAGGCTTACTCTATGCTGGAGAGCTAACACTTACAGGCAGCTTGGGACTGGCAACAAAAGCAACCAGTTAAGCCCAGCACAGATCCTGATGGAAAAGAAGAGGCACAGTGTTAGGCATATGGATCAAAGGTGGTGAATGCCTCTCCAAGAAAGAAAGAGAGGCAAGAAGAGGGAGAGAAGGGGAAGGCTCAGCTCCATCAGGCTTTGCCCAGAGACAGAAGAAAGGCCCTCCTGCATTACGATTGCCATTGCCCTGACCTCACAGGGAGAGAAGAACTGCTGGAATTGATCCCCTTCCGTTTCTCCTTTTGTGTCATGTCTTTTTACAATGTAAGCCTGAGGGCAGGGAATTGCCTAATTAACAAACTGTAAGCTGTTCTGAGAGCATTTCTAAAGATAATTAACAACAACAACAACAACAACAACAACAAGTTGGGCTGAAAACCCTTCAAATGATAGGTAAGCAACTTCCATTTGTGTGCAAAATGGATACTGAGCTCTGTCTCTTGCTCGTTGGACC
This sequence comes from Sceloporus undulatus, assembly GCF_019175285.1. Taxonomy (NCBI): domain Eukaryota; kingdom Metazoa; phylum Chordata; class Lepidosauria; order Squamata; family Phrynosomatidae; genus Sceloporus; species Sceloporus undulatus. The sequence goes on along the minus strand of NC_056522.1, from coordinate 363,573,470 downwards.
ATCTGGGAGCATAAAGAATTCTGGACAGTTTGAAAACTTGAATACTCCCCATGTATACATATTGTACAACTATGGAGTTTATCACATGGAGGCAAATTGCTGAAATCCTATGCAGAAACAAGATTTAAAAGTCTCGAAAAAAAAACCTTGCAAAAATGGGTAGATTTTCAGACAACATTTGTGTAAAGGCTAAATAACGTGACATTAACCCGACTGGAAACTCACCAAAACCCACTCCTTTTTACTTTCGGAAGTTCTCGAAAACAAAGGTTCGGGTTAATGTCATATTATTTCACCTTCACACTTATGTCTGAAAATCTACCCACTTTTGCAGGTTTCCCCCCCACTTTTTGTTTAGGTTAACCCCCAATGTCGTTTTAAAATCTGCCTGCTTTTGCAGGTTTTTTCTAGCTTAAATTCAGCTTGTGCACACGTGATAAACTCCTATGACTTTGGGATTCCCACCTCCACTCTCTGTTTACATAATAAACTGTAATTTCACACATTCCCACTAGGTGGTGGTCTAGGATGGCCACAAATCTCCTTTGGCCTGATTTTCAACACCAGCAGCTTCAACATTTGAAGATTTAGAGGCAGATTTTTAAAAAAAATATCTTGGAGCTGGTTAGGTTCCAGTCCACCATCCTGTAATGATCCTTCTACAGATAATTGCAGTAATCTTTGCTAGGCCCTAAATTTGCAAGACCTGAGTTTCCAGGGCTTGAGTACCTTCTAATTGTCCTGATTTGACAGAGACAGTCCCAACTTTTTCAGCTGCTTTTAAAATGTCTCAGTTTTTCTCTTCTCTCACTTTCCCCCTTTGTCCTCAGCTTACTTCAAGTGCTGCGAACAGAATTCAAA
>NC_056522.1:363541871-363572599 GCF_019175285.1 Sceloporus undulatus | reverse complement strand
GCGCAAACATAGTTTGCATTCAATTAACTAAGTTGTTTATCACACTGGGGCTAATTTTGGCATTAAAGAGAGATTAAAGCACATTTAAAGCATCCCACAAATAAAGTGAAAATGGCAAGTAATTGCGTGAATGATTATCACATGCAATTGCGCAAATAAAGTGCTATTAAAATGCATTGTCGCTGAAATTCCAAAAGTAAAAAAGATGCACATAAATGCTTCTTTGTGACCACTTTAATGATGTGATGTGTGATGTTGTGTGAAATCGCTTCATGTAATTACGTGATTTTTCTGGGATATTCACGGGATAAACTCCCAATCTCCTTCGTGTGATAAATTCCTAAGTGGAGATAGAGGAGAGCATGGAGCAAAATGTTACCCTTCACAGTAGGTTTAGACAAAACCACACTGCTGCACTTTCTCCAAGCTTATACGTTTTCTCTCAATAATAGCATTTGCTGTCTTGGCCACACTCTGATGTTATTTGTCCACAGGTGTCCAGGTTTTCACCTGTCAAAGGTTGGAGGGTGTGTTGTGCATCCATTTTTTCATCTGTGAAACACTAATGGGTGTGTGTTTGTTGGAGGGTATGGCAATTTATCCAGAGAATTAGGAAGATCCTGGACAGTAAGGAGGGACAGGAAATGTCAACTTAATTTCCCTAAATGAAATCAGCTGAGGTCCAATATGGGACACTTCCCCCTCCTTCAAAAGCCCACTGACTTAATGCTACACAAGGTCTTCCAGACCACCAGAGAGTTCAGGTTCCAGCAGCAGCAGAGGAGAAATTGGTAGGACACTGTGTGTGTAGGTGCCTTCAAGTCATCTGTCAATTTATGGTGGCCCCATGAGTTTCATAGGATTTTCTTAAGCAACAAATACCCAGAGGTGGTCTTGCCAATTCCTTCCTTTGCAATGTAGCCTACAGCACCTGGTTTTTGTAGGTAATGGCATAGTGGTTTCCCATTCAAGTGCGAACCTAGCTCTCCTTCAAGATATTTTCTCTTTTGAGCATATTGGGTTATTGTAAATCTAAAAGGATTTGTTTTAATCCCTTTCACAATGGAAAGTTTGATGTATTTCATTGGAGTACATGAGAGAGAATAGAGAAGATATGTTGCTACTGTGGTCTGGGGCTAGGAAAAAAAAAGCAGGCAGCCTTCTATATCATATTCAAGTAAACTTTCTAGCAAGTCACGTGGTTTCCTGACATCTGTTGCTTTTCTGAGCTGTGATGCAAGCCACAAATTACTATATACAGCTACATAGAAAAGCTGCTTTGAGTCATCCCCATTTGGGAGATGGGTTTTCCCTCTGGATGTATTCACATTCTTATTGGTCTCTGTCTTGTTCTTCAGGCTTTTCAACCTGAGCCAAACTTTTCAGTGATCTGCCTGTGGGAGGAAACATCCACTTCTATATGCAGATGCTTCTGTCAACCAAGTCTTGCTGCTTTTCCCAAATTTCCTTTGATATGAAGTCTCCTTGTCCATCTTACCAGAATTTATGGGGTTAAGTGAATCTTCAGTTCAGGTAAAGACGGTGTTAATAGCTAGGGCTGGCCTAAAACATTTCAAGGCCTACTTTATCACACTGGGAAAATTGGGGGTTTAAATGGAAATTATCCTGTGAAAATAATGCAATTGTGTTGAAGATTTTCAACAATGCTTAGAGGTGATTTGGCCAGTTCTGAAATATAACCTACAGCACTTGCTTGTTATTTGGCAGTCTCCCATCTAATTACTAACCAGAGCTGACCCTGCTTAGCTTCCAAGATCAGAAGGGATCTAGTGTCATTACAATTCATCAACAGGATTCCAGATAGTGTTTCAAACTGTTGCCCTATGTGTCAGCTGCCTTAGCAATCTTTTATTGAGGTGGAGCATGTCAGTATTTCAGATCAAATCAAACAACTGCTTTTACATGGGCCAGACCTGCACAACTTGGCAGTAGGTAGGGGCCAAAAGTAAAATAGGCTAAACTTCCTTGGGCTGCAGATACATTTAAATTAAATATTAATTAATAATTAATTGTTATTAATTAATAATAAATATTATTGATATTAATTCAGTCCTCTTCCTCCTCTGTCCCACTCTCCTCAGAAGAAAGTCAAGAGGTGGAGGACCCTTGCTCATCATCTGCCCAGGCTTCCCCTTGGGAGAAAGCCAAGTGACAGAGGAGCCCTGCAGGGTGAGTGTTTGCCTGTCCTCCTCCTCCTCCTCTACCTGGTCTTCTCCTCAGTAGAAAGCCAGGCAGTGAAGGAGCATCATTGGCAAGCGTTTGTCCACCTCCTCCTTCTCCACTTGGCCTTCTCCTTGGCAGTGGAGGAGACACAGGGGCTGTGGAGAACGGTGGGAAACGCTGGCTTGGATGGCAGGTGTGGAGTTGGAGCATGGCGTCCACATGACGCACACCCCAGTTCTGCTCCCAGGCCGGCGTGACACTGCACGCCACACCACACGGCACTTCTCTGCAACTGCATCTAGAGGATGCAGCGCCAAAGGAATACTATAAATCTGTGGCACTGGTGGCTATGGAATGCTTTCCAGGGTGCAAAAAGTAGCAGCTGTGGAAAGGTCAGATTGGGGCTGCAGCGTGTGGTTGCTGCAGCCCTGATCTGGTGAAGATGCAGGCAGCTTCAGGCAGCTCCTTCAGGGGCAGCTTGCACAGCCCCTTCCAGGGCAAATGTTTACCTTTCCTCCATCTCCTCCACATGGCCATCTCCTCAGGAGAAGGCCAAGCACTGGAGGAGCCTTGAAGTTATTCCACATCCTTGCTGGCCACCCAAAATCTCTGAAAATGCCAGCCACAGGTGCTGGTGAAATGTAAGGAAGAAATTCTTATAGAACATGGCCTCATAGCCCCCCCCCCCCCCCAAAACTATGGATGCCATCTGTGAAAGCCTTTGACTTCACACCACCCAAAATCCTTTGGCGGATCACAAGTTGTGCAAGCCTGATATAGGCCATGACAGGTTCTGAGTGTAAGAAGCAACTTGTTTCAACAAGCACTTCCCCCCTGGGCCTCTGTGTCAGACTATAATTCAGGCCAGTGTGACAAAGAGTGAGCAATGCATTCTTTTTTAGTTTGCTCTATGGGTCCTCCCTTCCTAATGTCTCTTATTGTTTGCCATCTGTTCCTCTTTCTCTCTCTGCTTTTGAAAGATTGAAAAGATTTTTATCACTCTTCAAGAGCCTGGAAACATTAGAGGCTCCTGACCTTTGTGGAGACAGATGCACTGATGAAATGCCATTGCAGGGGAAAACCCTTCCTCTTGCTCTTACAGTAACAAGAAAATAAACAGGAGTTTCTTTCTCATATTCTGAACAAAAGCAGCAATGAGATAGACAGTTGCTTGCATTCAGTGGGATATAGATGAAAAGAGATTCCACCTGAGTATTAGGAAGAACTTCCTGAAAGTAAGAACTGTTTGAAAGTAGAACACACTCTGCTGGAGAATTGTGGGTCTCCTTCTTTGGAGGATTTTAAACAGAGTTTGGATGGCCATCTGTCACGGGTGCTTTGATTGTGTATTTCTGCAAGGGTTGGTCTGGATTAGGGTTGCCATAAGTCAGGACCTCCAAACCGGGACAAATGTAGGACAAAATTTTCAAATGTGGGACACTTTTTTTGTGTCCTACATTTGAAAAGGAGCCTCGCTGAGGGGAGGCTTTCCTTTGCCTCTTGGGCCCCGTTTTCGCCGCGGCGGCGGGCCTCGGAGCCCAGGCGGGGAAGGAATCCTCCCCTCAGGGAGGCTTTCCTTTGCCACCTGGGCCCCATCCTCGCCGCGGCGGCGGGCCTTGGAGCCCAGGCGGGGAAGGAATCCTCCCCTCGCCCGGGGGCGGGGGCAAACCGGGGTGGGACCGTGCAGACCCACCCCAAACTGGGAAAGTCCCGCCCCCAGGCGGGATATGGCAAGCCTAGTCTGAATGGCCCTTGGGGTCTCTTCCAATTCTGATTCCATAATACCCACTGTGGCTAGTAGAGCAGAGGGCAGGGAAACGAGAGGCAAAAGCAAAGGGTTAGCAAAACCAAAGACAACCACATTAGGCAGAATCCTATTGGTGTCTTGCACTTGTATAAGTTTCCCTATAGAAGCGGTGGGACATTTTTGCCCCATGGACAACACGTGCATTCAGTTCAAGTTGTAGAAGATTTGTGCATGTGGTACTGTTGTGTACATAGATGTGCATTATGCCCTCCAACATTTCACAGGTGAAAACTGGGCAATATATGTGGCCAAGCAACTTCAGAGTATGGCCAAGATGGCAAAAGTTATTAGTAAAGAACACACAAAGTAGGAAAAGCTGTAGCAGTTTGTTTTTTTCCTGAGCCAACTGGGAAGGGAAAGATTCTGCACCCTCCTCTGCTCATCCTTGCTGAGTTAACTAAGTGCACACTACTTTTGCACTTTTAATTCAGTTTGCAGCACTGGGAATAAGTGGAGGAAAATGAGCAAAGTGGGAGGAAGAGAGGAAAACTGGGACATTTTAAAAGCAAGTGAAAAAAGTGGGAACACAGAGGATTAATTGGGACTATATCTGCCCAAGTGGGACAGATGGGGGATATCCCACATTTATGATATGACTGGATGGCCCTTGTGGTCTCTTCCAACTCTATGATTCTACAATTTTCCCTCTGCTGATTCAGCCCAGGTTGGAGAAGGCTGTTGCACAGTTTCAGACAGGAGTAGTTCCCTCCTATACTTAGAGAATTGAACTTGGCACCTTTTGTATGCAAAGCAAAGAGCTAACACTTTCCCCTTACCCTCAGAAGTGAACTTCATTCTTGTTTTCTTTCCTCATAAAATGTTATCACACATATATTCTCTCAACATGAGAAACATGTTGGCTTCAGAGGCCATGGCTGCAGCTAGTGTTAAGCTATAATTAATTTCTGTTTGGTATCAAGGAAAAACATTCATTTTCAAAGGGAGACCTTGCTGCCTTGATGAACAACAACATTGGCTTCATCGGTGTGTGTGTGTGTGTGTGTGTGTGTGTGCCTTCAAGTCGCCAGTTAAGTTACCATCTGCTTTTTTCTCTTTACAGTTGAAAATGCTCTTTATTGCCTGAGTGAAGGCCTGGGAGCTTTAGAGAAACCAGTTCTTTCTGAAGGCTGAAGAATCTGTATGTGTTGGGAAACCCTCTATCTGACAAACCTTCAGAAGAACAAGAAAAAGCAAGAAGAGACAGATAGAAGGACACTAAAAAGAAGCTTACTGTGCTTTAATGTTTCATATCCTAGCAGCATATCTGACAATCTAATCATAATGCATATGCATCAGCTATTGGCAGACCATTCCTTTGCAGTCTGCGGTCTGCAGTGGGAAATGACGTGATCCAAAGAGGTTCTCTGAAATGGGCCATTTACATCTCAGGCACTCACCTGCAGGGCATTTCTTTCCTGGCAAGAAAAAGAAGCAGGCAAGTGCATGAACAGGTTCCTGCCTGGTCTGCCTTTTGCTATTATGGGCACATCTTAGATAACAAAGCCTCTTTTTTGCAAAGGCTTCTCTACACTGGTTCCTGGCACTTCCAACAATTTATTTTTCCTGTTTTATACATGGCATTCAATTTATGTGGCGACATGTACCATCGATACATCATCTTTAAGAAATGTTCTTTATATTTCTGACATTGAGTAAATTTATTTGTTTGTTGCCATGTCTTTCCCCACTTCCTTAGTTCGATGTTCTCTCCGATGTCTTGCACCCATCTTATCATAGAGTGCTTGATTATTTCTTGTTCTTGATCTCTCTCCTTCAAAAACCTATAGTATTTTGCTATATGGTGTTCCCCTTCATCTACTATTATCTTGTCTATATCATTCTTTTCTGTTATCAATCCTACAATTTTCTTAACCATTTTGAACCTTTCCGTTAGTTGTTTATATATATATAAATGTTTATTTCTTCTTTTCCCAGTTGTTCTATCGATTTCATTTTATAGTAATTGTTCTTTTCTTATATCAATATGACCTTATATCTAATCCACAGTTCTTATTTAGTTTTGTTCCTAGAGAAAAAAGCTTCTTGCGATGATACCCGCATCAGGATGCCTCTATAAATATGTTCTTAATCTTTATCCAAACTTTAATAAAGCTCTTCTAATAAAGTGATAGTCGAAGTCTCTGTTGTCTTTTAATTTGTTGTACCACATGAAAGCATGCCACCCGTATCTTATACTATTTCCTTCTAAACATAATAAGCTTTCATTTGTTAAATTAACTTTTGATAAGCAGTATCACATAGCCTGAGCTGGGGAAGAATGGGATTCTGCTTTTGCCAATCCTACTGTTGCTTGGTGTGCCCTCCTACAACGGGCAAGGTAGTTGCTTCCAGAATCCCTTACTGAGCACGTGTCAATAATCAAACAGAAAGTAAAAAGGAGAGCAGATAAGCCTGCTCAGCATGTCAAAAATATGAAGGGCTATAATTTTGACCACCCAAATGGAGGTCATAACAAGGGTGAAGGGTGGTGAAAGAAAATGTCATTTCTGAAAATGTCATTTCTTCAGGTGGTCTCTAGAAAGTGACCAGGTTGTTTCATTTCACACATGCATACTGTTAAGTTTGGTTAAAAAGTCTGATGAAACATGTTGAACAGTTCTTCTTTTTAAGGATGTTGGAACCTAACGGTATTCTTTCCATGTTGTTTCTGTCTCTGTTTCTGCCTCTGGTACCAATTTCTTTCTGTTGAAGAACTCATCTATCATTAACTGAGGTTAATGTATTGTCTTTTCCTGCTAGGAAAGAAAGAAATGCAGGCCATTACAGAGTTTGGGAACACTGTGTTTTTGGATTACAACTCCAGAATCCCCCAGCCATCTTGACAAAGGGGAATTTTTAGAAGTTTCATCCATCCATTAGCCTTCTTTAGCTCTGACCTGAGATTCCAGCTTTGTCTGCAATTCCTATGGAATCCTGGGATTTGTAGTTTGTTGTGGCACCAGAGCAATCTGACGGAGAAGGCTAAATATCTCACAGAACTACAAATACAATTTCATAGGATGGAGACATGGCAGTTAAACTGGTGTCAAACTGCATTAGTTCTGCAGTGCAGATGCAGATGCAACCCACCTCAGGGAAATGGTTCCAGGGTACTTTATTCCTCAACAGGAGGAGGAAGAGGAAGTGGAGGCAGTAATGAGTCAGCCAGCCCATAGAATAGGATCAAGAATTTTGCTTTACATGATGTCCTCTTCTCTATGCCTCTCATGCAATGCTGACTGGATGTGAGGGCAATCTGGCTGTGACATCTGTCTTCCATTTATCACCAGGGTCGATTAGGCTGGTTTGGTTGGCAAGCTGGATATCCTCTTGCTCACTTCTCCATGTATGTTCCACCTGAAGTTGTGTGCTTGGTGGAAGAGAACAACCATCCCAGATGGAAGGAATGTACTGTTCTTCAATCAAGGGAATATGATAGATGCAGTGCTGACAAGGGAGTAGAAGAGACAGGCCCTTTTTGGTGGTGGTAGCCAGATTTATTTTATTTATTCAAATATTTCTGTGCCACCCTCCTTTGTTAAATTTAAGGGCGGCATACAATTTAAACAATATAAGCAACTTTTAAAAATTCCAAATAAAAACAATATTTTTAAAGGAATAAAGGTTTATCAAATCTATCATCAAGTTAAAATAGCAGGAAAGGCTAATTAAGAGATTAGGCCCCAAAAGCCTTAGCAAAAAGCCATATTTAATCTTGACTCCTAAAAGAACCCACTGTGTAATGTGATTATTTTCTTTCACCAGCCTCCATCCATTATGACTGTCATTTAGGTGGCCCAAATTACAAGCTTCCACATTTTGCCAATTGGGCTTCCAAGGTGGGGGCATTCCACAAACAGGATGACACACGATGTATCCCTCCCACTAGTGGGATACAGAGGAACAGCCCTCTAGCAAATCTCAGTTCTCAGGCCCAGGGAAGGATGGTCCTTCAGGTTTCCAGGACCCAAGGCGTGAATTTGTGGCATCCCAACCTGACAGATGTACACTTTGCCATTTTGTTGCCCACTGTGACAATACATTTATTCCAGCGGTTATGTTTTAGTTCAGTAGCCATTGAAAAGAAGAATGGAAACCTTTGGTTTCATATCTGCAACATGACTGGGGAATAAGTTTTGTAATAGGACTGGAATAATTGAATGAAGGATACTATATATTTTAAATATATTAGACATCAGAGTGAGTAGGAGATAAACCTTTGAATATATATGGTGTAAGTTAACAACAAGTAAACAAGTATAAGGGAAGAACTTACATATATTGTTTGAAGCAAGAATTGTGATAACAAAGATAAGAAGATGTGAAAGACAAGGAAGCTTATTTTGGGGTTTTTTTGTATTGTTGTGTTGTGATGTTTTGTTTATTGTTCCAGGTGTGGGGGTTGGGGTGTATGTTGGTTTTTTTTATATCTGTTTGTTTTAATAATAACATTTATCGAAGTAAAAAACAAACAAAAAATGGCATAAAATTATTTTTTAAAAGTAGCCATTGAAAAGAGTTTCCCCTCACCCCATTTTCCCTGCCCTCTCAAAACAACAGGCTAACACATTTGTGTTAATTGGCTGATTAAAAAAAATCACATATATTTTAACTAGAGAGCTTAAAGTACTCACACAGGATTGTAAAAAATTTCTTGATCATAGCAATGTTAGCCTTCGGTCTGTTCTTGCTGCTTTGAATGAAAGCTATAATAAGCTGGGATTTGGTCTCTGCATGCTTGCCAAAATATGTGAGAGACACTTGTATTGACACTGGTTGGGGAACCAATGATTTGCAGGCCCCAGTTGCAAACTTGTTCTCTATCTTTGTGCTTGATATGTGCATGACTATTATCTTGTTGTTGTTGTCAAGTCAGCTTTGACATGGCAACCTATGAATGAGAGATCTCCATGAATCGCAGTCATCACCAACTCTGCTCAGGTCTTGCAGAACAAGGGCATTTCTATGGGTCTATAGACCGCACCTGAAGGCTGTGGATCTGAGGACGAGAGCATGAACACCGGGAGACAACACAAAAGGTGTGTGTGTCAGTTGGTGTGCTTGTATGAAGGGACTGCCTTCTGGTGTGTCTGTTTTGGTCAGGCCTCACCTGGAATATTGTGTCCAGTTCTGGGCACCACAATTCAAAAAGGATGTTGACAAGTTGGAGCGTGTCCAGAGGAGGTTGACCAAAATTATCAAAGTTCTTAATGAGAAATCACTTAGGGATCTGGGTGTGTTTAGCCTGGAGAAGAGCAGGTTAAGAGATGATATGATAGCCCTGTTTAAATATTTGATGGAATGTCATACTGAAGATGCAAACTACAGAAACAGAGATTCCACCTAACCATTAGGAAAAACTTCCAGACAGTAAGAGTGGAACATGTTACTTCAGAGGGTGGTGAAAGTTTTTAAACAGAATGGCCTCTGTTGGGGATACTTTGCTTGTGTGTTCCTGCATGGCAGGGAGTTGGATTGGATGGCCCTTGAGGTACCTTCTAGTTCTAGGTCTATGACTCTATGTATACTGCTATGCCTCTCCATAGGTCCACCTGCCCAGACCTGACCAGCCAGGACACTGTCAATGTGCCACAATGAACACCTGGAGGCCATTCCCATTGCCTGTTATTATTATTATTATTAACATTTATTTATGAAGCGCTGTAAATTTACACAGCGCTGTACATGCAATCCTTTTAGTTAGACGGTTCCCTGCCCTCAGGCTTACAATCTAAAAAGACATAACACAGAAGGAGAAGGGAGTGGTGACGGGAAAGGGTAAGAGGTCCAGCAGTTCCTCTGGACTCCTTTGGAAATTGCAAATGAGATGGGTAGACCGAAATAGCCTGGGACATGGATGGTCCCTTCGGGTGTCCTGGTCCACCTCTCTGTTGGTGGCAAGGAATCCGGCCTCTCTTCCTTAGTGCCAGGATCAACTACTCAAGTCATTACAGACTATTGGCCTAGTGGCTCCAAGCTGCAGAAGGGCCAAAGTGACCAAGCTTTCCCAGCAAGGGATCCAGCAGTCCACCCAAAAGTTCTACATTGCTTTCCTGCTCTTGTGTGGCTGGACCTTCCACCCTCACCATTCAGTTACTTTCCAGCATTTCAGACCAAAGAGTGCCTATGTGTATCTCCCCGTGGGATTGGTCCCAGGGAACGTCCTCTCTAGGGATCTTGAGTGTTGTGAGGTATAGATTTTTCTAAGTACCGAAGTACTAAATCAAAGTAATCAAGACAAAACAAGTGAAGCAGCAATTTTCAATTCATTAATTACAATCTTGCAAGTTGGGGCGGCAAGTAGGCACACTGTCTTATGTTTTACACAATATTTATGAGCCATTTTCTGTTCCAATTTTCTTTATCTCAGTTTTTATTGGCCAGATCAAGACATATGATCAATTTTAAGACCACATTTTCATGCATGTAAAAACTCCACCCATAACATATCTCATCATACATCCCATGACCATGTAAGATAGGGATAATTTATGCAAGGGAGGTACAGAATTATGTATCAATTTCATTACGCATGCCCAGTCAGAGTTTTTGGCTTGAACTTTTAGTCATCCTAGCAAAAAAATTGTGTTTCTGGCAATTAATGAGTCTGAAACTCTTTATCTGTAGTTCCAGACACTGGCCTACCTCCCCTTTTCAAATTTGCCATTGAATCCAGATACAGATAAAGAATTTTTCTTTGATGCTTCTTGACTTAGTATAATTGTTACATTATTAAAAAGATATTTTGTAAGGGTTGTGAAGAATTTAACAGGTAACCATTTTTTTCCTGGGGCCTGTAACGTGGCCTTCCTCTTTTTCTATTGCCTTTCACTTTTCCCAGCATACTTGTCTTTTCCAGTTAGCCATGTCATCTCATGATATGCCCAAGGTACGATAACCCTAATTGAATCATTTTGGTTTCTGGTGAAAGTTCAGGCGTGATTTGATCTTGTTGCTGTGTACCTTCAAGTCGTTGCTGTGTACTTTCAAGTTGTTGTTATGTACCTTCACGTTTTGACTTATAGCAACCTACGGTGAACCTATCACAGGGGTTTCTTGGCAAGATTTGTCTAAAGGGGGTTTGCCTTTACCTTCCTTTGAGGCTGAGAGTGTATGACTGGCCTTAGGTCACTCAGTGCACTTCCATGGCCAAGTGGGGACTCAAAACCTGGTCTCCAGTCTCCTAGCTCAAGCCACTACATGACACTGGCTCCCTTGATTTGATCTGGGGAGCTGCTTATTTTTGCTTTTGACAGCCCATGGTGTTCCTACCACTTTCCTCTAGTACTACATTTCAAGATGAATGACTCTTTTAGCCATGGACTTTCCTTGATTGCCATCCATCCCCCCAGGGGCAATATAATTGACCTATGGAATTCACAGCTGCTGGATATGAAGCCATCTCTGAGCAATATGTAGGATAGGGGTAGAGTATACTCTTCAGATATTTTGGACTTCCCATCAGCCCCACCCAGCATGGGTAATGGTGAAGGATTATGAGCAATGAAATCCAAAACATGTGGAGGCATACGGGGAGCTCACCCTATTCTAGGAGCAGTGTAATAAGCATTTTGATAGAAAATCCCTTAGTGTACGTGACATAGGAGACCACTGTGTGACTCTGTGTGATCACTGTGTGATTTTGGAATGCGAGGAAAAAATCCCCACATTCCAAAACTGCAAACAACAGTGGCTCAGCCAAATGGTCATCAATCTGTTGTGTTCCCAGAGTTATACTGAATAAACAAAGCAAGCTTATTCTCTCCAAGAGAGAAGAAGGTTTCTCCAGCAAGCAACTTGTTTGCTCTTAATTGGTCTCTCTTTTGCAGGGTTTGGAATGGTCACTGCTGTCGTTTTTAAGTAGTTTGTTTCATTTTAAGCCAGGCCTCTTGGTTTGTGAAAACTCCCTTGGTTGCAACAAGGAATTTCTGTAGCCAAAATGATTCATGGTACATTTCCCAGGCAACCTTCCCAGCTGGGGGGACTAACTAATGGGATAGATTTTAGAATTCCAGACAACAGAAACTGAGTTCATGTTCTTGTTGTGATCAAAAGAGAATATGTGCCTTGTCTCTTTTTAACCTTATTCTCTGTGTCTATGGTGCATTTGTTTGGATTTCTTTCTCAAGTTTGCCATCGTTATACATACTGTTTCCTGAGAAGTACCTTGTCAGTCTAATGCAGTAGAAGAAAACAAAGGGGAGTGTGGTGCCCATATTTATACGGCCATATACTTTTGCAGATTGTTTGCAGCTCTACTTTGCCAGATTCATAAAATTTAATGTCAGGTGGAAGAATCTTTGGCTTATGATTCTCATCAGTCCCATTATGCTTAAGTAATGGAGGAGGAGTGTGGAAACTGTGGTTTAGAGCACTCGGAGGGCCAATAGTCTGTGCCATAATACAAATTGTTGTGCCAGAAACCTGTTTCAAAGATACATAAGCATAATCACCATACTTCAGTGCTATGTGGTGAACCCCTCCCTCCTATCACTATTTATTAGGAAGCAGTCTCTGCAATTGAGTCTGTTCCCCTGTCACCCAGGAAGCAATGGGCTCTCCAGTGTGTCAGGCAGAAGCAGAACTCCTTGTTCCTCCTTCAGCCTAAAATCACCTGCATGGGAATGGGTGTGTGTGGAAATATCAGACAGTTGCTTCCCGCTTGACAGGGGAAACAGAACTCAGTTGATTGCAGCGGCTGCTGCCTGGTAAATGGGGATTGGGAGACTTTCCTGGTTCCTATGTAGCTGCTAAAATAGGGGCTCAAAAGAATTGTAAATATGTAACAATCACAAATGTGTACCTCCAGAGCCAAGTCTGCCTGGGTGAAATAAAATGACCTTTTCTGTACTGGGTCTCCTAGATCCCTTTTGCATTTACTGCCATCAAGCCAGGTGTCGCCCATCCTATATTTCATTTGTTGCCCATCCTGCATTTCATTGGGTAGTCCCAAGTGTAGTATCCTACATTTTCCCTTTTGAAGTTCATTTTGTTAGTTTTGGCCTAGCTTTCTAATCTATTAAGGTCACTTTGAATTATGATCCTGTCCTTTGGGGTATTAACTACTCCTCATAGTTTGGTGTCCTCTGCAAATTTGATAAACATTCCTTCTATTTCTTCATCTGATGTTCTTCATCAGATGTTGAATAGCACTGGACCCAGGATAAAACCCTTTGGCACCCTACTATTTACTTCTCTCCAGGATGAAGAGGAGCCACTGGTGAGTACCGTTTGGGTTTGGTCAGTCAACCAATTACATATACATAATCTTGGAGCCAGGGCCCAAGCGTAAACATGAAATTCCTTTATTTTTCATATATACCTTATACTCATAGCCTGAAAGAAATTCTAAATAGAATATTTTTAATAATGTTGGCCATGAAACAAAGTTGTGTACATCAGAAAGCAAAGATGACACTATCTCAGCCGCCCATGTGGATTAATCCACCCATGTGGGTTAATCCATTAGAATGTGTAACATTCATTTTTGTTGGTCTTGTGAAGACCTTTGTGTAAAGACCTTGAACAAATAAAACTTGTATTCCCAGGATCAATTCTTCACAAGCCAGATCTTCATCAAGCTGGGTTGAGGTACAAAGCTGATCTATTGTCAACAATAGCAAGCCCATCCTGGAAAGGTTCATGGACTCTAACCTATTTTACACTTTAATGTAACGGGGCTTCCTTGGAAGGTGTGTCCGGATCATTCCTTGAGTTCTATTATTTCACTAGAGTTGATGATGGCATCTAAGTTGAATCCTTGATAGAGACTCAAAACCTCTTGCAAGTTTGGGCCCTGATTCCAGTGAGGCTCTGAGAAGTAACCTCTTTTTGCTTCTAAGAATGGAGTGAAATGTATTCTACCACTGGATTTTTATGGAATGTGCTGGTGCAAAGGAGCAAGCTGCCCACGGAAATGCAATCTGAGTTTTTTGAAAGAATTCATAAGGGTTGCCAATAAAATAAAATCTTACAACAGCAGTCAAGGGTGGAAAACACAACTATGGGATTCATGCATTCCCTAATATTAATTTAACCCTCTTGCTATTTTAATTTAAGTGGATGAAGAATTGATCCCTCATTAGGCAGCTGAACAAAGAACGACAAGTTTTAAAAAAATTAAACACACAGCTCACTGCAAAGACAGTTCTTCCTGTAGCATGATATCTATTTAAACAGCTCTCTTTCTGTAGGGCAACTCCTATGTTTTTCATTCTGGTCAAGACTTCATACTAATGGTTGCTTTATGCTTATTGCTAGAAACACAATCCAACATTTTGCTAAAGTCAGGTTCTGTGTGGCTCCCATTAAATTCAAGGTCACCACATTGAAATAAAACCAGATCTTATCCTCTTTTGTGCCCATTGGATAATGCAGTCAATACATTGGTAGTGAACTAACCGGGAGGCAATATGGTGCAAATAGGCTTTACAGACCTCAGTGACTGTCTTTGAGTTTCAGAGCCTGGTCCCTCATCTCCAATTCTTGGGGCTAAGGGGAGAAATCTGAGAGTGAGAGCACCTTGGACAAAAAGGGTGTGTACATAGATATTTTCCTCATTTGCTAGACTTGAGGAATGTTGCACTCTGTGCAGCTGTGGTTGATGTATCTGCTTAATGACATCAGCAGGGATTGCTTGTTGTGACGTCATACCTGTAGCAGGGCCTGTGACATCAATGAGGGGTCATCTGTAGGTCTTGTTTTTGGCCTACAAAACTCAGGGTTTGAAATAGTCCTGACTCAGCAGCCCTATTGCTGGGGTACCAGACTTGAGGATACAGACTTTGCAGTCCACCTGATGCGCTGTGCCAAAATGGCTTCACCCACCCATTCCCAGTTTAGTCATCCAGATGTTTTGGATTACAGCTCACTTCATCTTCAGCCATTTGTTTAGGGCATTCTAGAAACTCTAGTTTAAAAACTTATCAAGTTCTAGCTAAAACATCAATTTCCAGCCTGCAACGAACATTGTTTCTTGTTTATGCTTCCTCATTATAATTTTCTGTCTCTCTCACTTTCAGCTGGATCTGAGTGTCCACTAATAGCTGCATCCACTAGTCAGATTGTGCAATGATGGAATATATATTGTTGCTGGTCTGGACTTGACAAAGCCTGGCCAAGATTTTGTACTGAAGAGACATAGCTTAACCTTATGCTCAGAATTTTGCCCTGATTGCACTACAACACATTGTTATAGAATCATGACACTGCAGAACCAAATAAGTAATCATGTGAAACCATCATCCAAAGGGATCTTGTAGCACTTTTGAGACTAACTGAAAGAGAGTTCGTAGCATGAGCTTTCATAGACTTTCCACTCCACCAATGCATCTGAGGAAGTAGACACTAGTCTATGAAAGCTCAGGCTACCAACTTCGCTCTTTCAGTTAGTCTCAAAGGTGCTACAAGATCCCTTTGCATACTGATTTTCCAGACTAGCATGGCTATGCCTTTGAACATTAAACAATGCAATCAAGGTGCAATGTACAGCAATGTGAAACAAAGGGCAATGGTAGCACATGTGCAACTCCTCTTTTGTAACCTTCAGTGGAATACATACTTTCGTATTAGCCAAAACAGTAGAACTGCATGTGTAAGGGAACGTATGCATGTGTAAGGCACCAAAAGGATACCAACTATTACTTCAGTTGTTGCAATCCAGAAAAGTAACATTTGCATACAGTATTTCCAATTTCTGAGTAGGTATACAGTGGTGCCTCGGGTTACGAAAATAATTCGTTCCGCGGCCGCTTTCGTAACCCGAAAAGCCTTCGTAAGCCGAATTGCCATAGGCGCTAATGGGGAAAAGCCGCGATTCCGTGTAAAATAGCGCCGAAAAGCACCAAAAGTTTTTTCGTAACCCGAAAAAACATTCGTAACCCGGAACAATAATTCCCTATGGGATTTTTTCGTATCCCGAAAATTTCGTAAGCTGGGTATTTCGTATCCCAAGGTACCACTGTACTGGGAACTGTAGTCCAAAAAAGTTACTTTCTCAAACTTGTGATTGATAACCTAGATATTATCAAAGTGCTCCTGCTTTCTCACATATTTAGTGTTTGGACTTAGGTTCCAAAAGAATGCCAAGGCATCTAGAGCCTCTCCAAAACCACTATTTTTCTAGCCATTGTTTTGAATATGTTAGATTTCCACTTCCTTTCTCACTGAATACTCTTGATAAGCTCATAAGCAGCACTTTTAAGAGCTCATTCATTCTGCAGGAAGTTCTTTTTTTCTCACATAAGACCAGCTGCCATGTTAGATTCTGGCAAGATCTTATTCAAGTTCTGGTTGAGTTACACAAATATTATCTGACCCAACAGTATGAGTTCTCTCTAAAGCTGTACTGTTTCCTCTGTGATCTGACATGCTCCTTTTCTTGGAGACACAATGAACAATTGTAAGAATGCTGGGAAAAGGTCAGAAAAGAGCACAGAGCTTGTTACTGTTGAGCACAACTTCCAAAATGTGACGGAAAAACAAAAAAGAGGTACAGCTCTTGAACTCTGTAGAAGCAATTTAAGGGCGATGGGCAAACATTTCCATGGGGCCAGCTGCCATGACTTGCCACCAAGGTACAATTATCATCTTCAAAACATTTTAGAAATACTTGTCTGGATCCCAGCTTTATTTATTTATTTAAAAGATATACTACCATAAAACTGGGATATTGATAACAGCCATTATTACTGGGCATCTGTCAATGCCAGTGCCCCAGTAGAGGGCCATCCTCGACTCATTTAAGAGCTGCTTGGTCCCATTGCTGCTCTTCCTTTGTATACTTATGACTGAAATTCTACATTTGGGCTATATAGCAGTTGTTGTTATTTGCTATCAAGATTAATTTATAGTGATCCTAGGGATGAGAGGTCAACCCTAGTCCAAGTCACCCTATCATCAACCCTATCATCAACCACCCTTCTCAGGTTTTGTTAACTCTGTGCTGTGGCTTCTTTCATTGAATCAATCCACCTGCTGTGCAGTCTTCCTCTTTTCCTAGTGCCTTCTAATCTACAAAGCATTATTGTCTTTACCAGTGAGTCACATTATCTCATGATATGTTCAAAGTACAACAGTCTCAGTTCAGTCATCCTCTTTTAATGAGAATTCAGGCCTTATTTGCGCTAGGGTTTTTTTTTTTGGTAGAGTGTGTGTGTCTTTTTCATGGTGTTATCCAGCATCACTGTGTTAGCCCTCCCATCATAGCCATCAGTGCCTAGTGGAGAATGTGGCAGGTGTGTGGGGTGGAATTGGAGGAGTCTTTGGCTATGTCCCATAGCTAGATGCATCACCCACTATCACCTTTGGAGTCCCCTGCAACAGATCCTGGCAGATAATGTCATCCGTTTGCATCTGGCCTTGGAAACATAGCCAGATGCTTCTCTGATCTTTCCTACTTTCCATCTACTTTTGAAAAGCCATGTACTTTGGGGCTATTGCAGCAAAATAGCGTGTCCTGGGGCTGGTGACAGATTGCTGTAGAATGGTCTGCTGATCTTTTATGTTATACTTGGAGATGTAGGATCTCAGGCACCATATAGAGGGGGAGGTATGCACTGCCAGTGTTGCAGTGAGATTCTACTGCCTATCCATTAGTATTTATATATAGTATTGAGCATGGCACCATTTTGTCTTTTGTCTGAAGCAGAAAAATGTCTTGTGGCAGTCCTGCCCTCAAAACATGGAGCGGGAGCTGACATTCAGTTAAAATGACTGGGAACTCTTGATAGACTTGCCCTCTCTGGATTTGCCTCATCCTTTCTTAAAGCAGCTATGTGAAGAGCCATCTCTACCTCTTTGGAATATTTTGAATGTGTGGCAGTGGAAGAAATTGGGCTACCTGAGGCACATATGGCTTTTCTTTTAGATGCAACTGCTGAATGTATTGGAATGCTAGCTATGCCTACCAAGAGAAGGGAAGATGGGATATAAAGAGTTCAATTTTACCACCTGTAGCAGGGTTGGAAGAGCCCTTTTCAGTCAGGGAGATGATTTCCAGTTTGGGAAACTATGCTCTAGCTGTGGAAGGAGTAAAGTCAAAGCAAAGTGCATTCTTACAGTTTGGATATTTGCCCTCCAAAGCACAGCCTGTTTCTATGTACAGTATGTCAGTTCAGGAGCAAGTGTTAATGCAACAGCTCCCAGGCATGCAAAGCACAGTTCAATTCTATACATTGTCTACTTGAAGGTCATCAGTGCTTCAAAAGGCTAGTCAATTATCTTTTTAAGAAATGTGTAGACAACAGTTTATAATTAATTGGCAGGTTTGTTGTGTAAATTTAAGC
Source organism: Sceloporus undulatus (assembly GCF_019175285.1). NCBI lineage: Eukaryota > Metazoa > Chordata > Lepidosauria > Squamata > Phrynosomatidae > Sceloporus > Sceloporus undulatus. The sequence continues at coordinate 363,554,323 of NC_056522.1, read as the reverse complement.
ACTAAGATAAGCCTATCATGGGGTTTTCTTGGTAAGTTTCTTCACAGGGGGTGGGGGTGGTTGCCATTGCCTTCCTCTTAGGCTGAGAGTGTGTCCAAGATCACCCAGGGGGTTTCCATGGCCCAGTGAGGATTCAAACTCTGGTCTCTAGAGTCATAGAACAACACTCAAACAACTACACCACATGTAGGCTCACTGAAGTCCCAAATTGTTTGCTGCTGTAATCCTTATGGAGTAGGGGTACGGACACACTCTTCAGAAAATACAAAAATGGGATCTTAAACATGGACAGGCATAAAGTGTGTGTACAAAACACAAATCATGCATGGAAGCCATCTTCACATTTCTTAAACATGGGGATTTATGGAATCTGACAGATAGGCATAATTTGGTGTTTTCATTCTAACTTTACATTTTATACAACTGTGTGGTGTATGTTACATAGAACTGAGGATAAGATACAGATCTCTTTGTTTCTTTGGACTCTGGGATCTTCTATAGTTTTTTTTTAACTTTGTTTCCTTTTGGATCCACCCTCTTTGTCTTTCATCTGTTTCCAGACATCTAAAACTAAACTTCCACAAACGGCCAGATCATATCTTTCCCTCACATTGCTTTGAAAGCTTTGGAGAACTTGTTAGCAATCTGCACACAACCCAGAACTATACTGAGTTAGGGGTCCTGAGGAAACTGGAAATTTGGGTCATCAGTGGCTACTGTTCAGGATGTCTATCTGTCATTCTGGTATTAAAGGTAATATGTTGGGGAAAGCAAGGCAGAGGTGCAGTTGCACACATCTTGCAGGAGGGCTTTTAATTGGCACCTAGTTGGCTACTGTCATGTGAACAGAAAGATGGATCAGAAAGGCCTTTGCTTTGATCCAGCCTGGATATGTTCTTAGATACACTTTTGTTATGGTTATTTACCATCAAGCTGGCTTTGACTTATGGTGATCCTATGAATGAGAGACTTCTAGGAGTCCTGGTCATCAGGTTTTGCAGATTCAAGGCTGTGGCTTCCTCGATTGTATCAATCTACCAGTAGGATAGTTCCTCCCTTTTCTACTGTCTTCCATTTTATTTATTTACCAAGTAAACAAAAGTCCCTTCCTTCCCAATGAATCATGTCATCTCATGATATGGCCAAAGTACAATAGCACACTAATGAGGTATGTGATATGTACTACAAATCTACTTTATAAGGGGTAATTCAGGCATGATTTGCTCTAGGACCCATTCATTTGTTCTTTTAGGAGTCTGTTGTATCCACAGAATTCTTCTCCAGCACATTTCAAATACAGTACAGGTATCTTGATTTTTTCCTTGTGGAGTATTTTAACATGAGCCTTTGCAGGACTTTAGATGTCTCACTGAATATGTAGTTTGACTATGATGGTAAATGGAGAAGGTTCTGGCCTTACTCCTATACTTTGTTTGTTTTATTTAATCTATATTCTGCCTTTTTCTTTAAACAAGATCAATGTTATTAATCCCAATTTGAACAAACCCACCGAAACAATAGATTTACCTATGTGTTCACTGACCCTTCAACAATTATTTCAATAGGTTTACTCAATAGGTTTCTAGCCATTTTATTTACTGTGTGGGTGTTTTGTGGGTGAGGAGGGCAAGGATGAAGGAGGCTTAGAAGATTTTTCTGATTTGTTATAATGCTACTGGAAATTCAAGGGAAGGCCATGAGGCTGTAGCTCCAAGGTGGAATATCAGTTTGCAAGTGCAGCATGCCACCATCAATTGCTTGAGCAACAGCTAACGTGTGTGTGTGCATGTCTTCAAACTGCATATTCAATTATGGCAATCCCATTAATTTCAGTGTTTTCAAAGGTAAGGAATACTCAGAGGTGGTTTGCCATACTGAGTTATAAAAATTCAAATGGGGTGGGTGGAGATTTTGCCTTCCAGATGTTATTGAACTACAGCTCTCACTAGCCAGCTTAGCTAATGATGGGAAGTGCAGTCCAATTATATTTGGAGGACCATAGGTCATGTGTGTGTTGTGTGCCTTCAAGTCTATTCCAGTTTATGGCAGCCCTCAAATGAATTTATCATGGGGTTTTCTTGGCAAGATTTGTTCAAAAGAGGTTTGCCATTGCCTTATCCCCAATTTAAAGGGCAGCTGTTCTGACAATCCACATTTATTGCATCACTTTGCCAAAAGATATAGCCTGTTTTGAATCTGGTGCTGAAGACAATGAACAGAGTTCCAGACTAGTTTTACCTAATCTGAAATATATATTGAAACTGGCAGAATCTGCCATTACCACCTATCAATTCCTGCCTGTGTACAAACTAGTCAAGCCTTCTGCATTCAAAGGATGCTCTTTCAAGAAGGGGCCAAGGTGGCAAATATCTCAGGTCAGTATATAAATTACATCTTTGCTACATATTATGAGAACATGTGTATTTAATGAAAATGTATTTAATTAGAAAAAAACAGGATATGAAAACATTTCCATGATCATTATAGATCCAATGGCTGAAAAGCCAACATTCAAGCAACATTCAAGCACACTATATACTGTGGCATGCTCACATTTACAACTGTTCTATAGAGGCACAATACTATTATTAACATGTGGTATTCTGCTCATCCTCTAAGTAGGCTAAGACAAGATAAGTAGGTTAATCCCACATAGTTTCTCACAACATTCTTGTCAGGATGCTTAACCTTCTTCACAAGGTTGGGTTGGAGATTATGACTAGTCAAACATCTCAGTGCACTCTTATATTACATTGCTTGCCAATTACTTCTCTATAAACAAAGTGAGGGGAGCCCCCTGCCAAATGATACCATTTTCATATAAACATTCATAATGAATCCAGGAGGATGTTTTACTAAAAGAAACAATTCTTGAGTGTTCAAGATAACATCTGAATCCCTCGTCCTCTTCAGATTGCTTTTTTTAATTTCCTTCTCCAATTTAACCCTTTCCCCACCTTCCAGAGAAACCATATGCAAAGTGCCACTTTTTATTTAAATGTTAAGTGCTTTAATAAATAGTAGAAAATGAAGGAGTCCTTCAGCATTGTACCAATGCCACCCATAAGTGATAATGTGTTGGGCATTTGCCCCACTTTCTTGATGGGAAGACTCGAGGCAGCAATGGAAATGTTGGAGATTTTCCAGGACCCATTGCTGGATGGATCACTTGTGTTCAAGGTAATGAACCACACTTTTGCTCCATTCCACTCTGAACATTTTGTAGTGACATAAAGAACAAGTCTCTTTCTCACCACTAGAGCCAGCTGAAAAACAGAGATCCAAAGTTGTGTTGTTGTTTTTTAACTAAGTCACTATGTCTGGCAGTGGCGCAGTGTGGAAATTGGCTTTGCCATGAAAGGGAACTGTTTGACATAACAGCAACAAGCATGCTTATAGTCCAAGTCTATGACACCCTGATTGTTGAAAACAATGATGCTGGAGGGAGAGTGGCATGTACACCAATGTTCAGCACATTCAAGATGCTTCTCAGTTCACTGCTGGACAAGTTGCCCTTGATGTACAAGATGGCAGACAGATGTTTCTTGCTGTAAAAGAGGAAGGGTGGAGGAGGAAAAACGGAGTGTCAGAAATATAATGATAAAATGGAGAAACAAAAAGGTGCCAGGCCAAGACAACAGAAGGCAAATCTGGGAGTCTTAGCCTTCTACTATTTTGCTTGAGAATAAAGCTTTGTCTGCAGGGGCCAAAAGTCCCACTTCTCCCCATTTTGGCAGTGTCTTGTTTGGACAATACACAGCCCAAATCCCAGTTTTGGTGTGAACAGCCCAGACAATGTCCAGCACATTCAGCATCAGATCCGGGTATAACATGCTTAACACAAATTTCAAAAACCTACTGTGTATACTCATGTATAAGTCTAGAAATTTTAGTCAAAAAACTGATCTAAAAAACCTGGGTCAACTTTTCCATGGGTCAATATAAATACTGTACTTTAACTCTATTTTTTTAAAAAAGGATCCATCCTCTTCTGTGAGTAGAATGGCAGAAATGCAAGAGCTCAGTCAATCCTGGGAGCACCTCAAAGAAACATGAACCCATAGTGACCAATTTAGCCAGCATTTACACTGTGGAATTAATACAGTTTGACACTGCTTTAACTGCCATGGCCCAATGCTATGGAATTCTGGGACTTATAGTTTTGTGAGCTATTTAGCGTTCTATGTCAGAGCGCCCTGGTGCCACAACAAACTAAAAATTCATAGGATGGAACCATGGCAGTTCAAGATGTGTCCATCTGCATTAATCCTGCCGTGTGGCAGAACCCTTAGTCTTTTTTTGGGGGAAAGGGGCTGTGCTTTCTTGTCTGCCAATTAAGAAGGAAGTGGAGGGCTATGAAAACAGGAAGTGCAGGTTGACTGAGGCTGCCCAGTGCCTACATTTTTTTGGCTGAATTGCAGCACTAAAGTGTAGCACCCCACATTGTACGGTATGTACAATGGCATAGATCAGAGATGAGAACCATGCAACCCTCCCAAGGCTGTTGGACTGCAAGCCCCACCATTCCTAACTAGCATAGCTGATGGGGAGGAATGTTGGGAGGTGCAGTCCAAGAACATTTGGAGGGGTACATGACTTCTGTCCCTGGTGCAGGTGATAGATCATTGGCTCACAGCCAGTGTTCCAGGACTAGCTTTGTGCTTGCAAGTAACTTTATTTTGTCTTCTTTTCCCCCTTACCTGATATCAGGATATTTGTTTGCAAGTACACCAACTTCAACCATGATGGCATTTGTATCTTGGAGCTTGATGATTTCAGCCAGACTTGGGAGTGCAGAATTCAGCCAGGTGGCTTTGGACCCCTGAAATGACAAAATTTAATCATATATCATGCAGATCTCTGAATATTCAAAAAGTATATACTCTCCTCTGTATATACTAAACAAGTGCTCCAAATATGGCATCACAGAATTGGAATACGTTCAAATGCTATTGAGTTAAATTCCTTTCCTCAGAGCCTTTTCCATCTTATGCTGAGAGAACATGACATACTCAATGTCACCCTTGGCCAGGTAGCATAATTTGAACTCAGATTTCCTTGGCTGGCCTTTTAATAGTCTGAGTAAGGCCCATAATTCAGTACTGCAGCAACGAACATCTGGACCAGTTTGTCCATGATCCATGTCACTTTGACATGTGTTCATTCAAAATTCAGTTCTGCCCCAATTTCTACATTAATTTACCCATTATTTATTTTTTTACAAAACTCGGGTTTGTCCCATTGCTGCATCAATCTGCACATGTTTGTAAAGAACCACATAAATATTTATTGAAATGCATACTGTATATACTCATGTATAAGTCTAGAAATTTAGGTCAAAAAACTGACCCCAAAAAACCAAGTCAACTTATCCATGGGTCAATATAAGTACTGTATCTTAACTCTTATTTAAAAGAAGGAACTATCTCCCAGTGAAAAACAAGAGTATAATATGGTAAGCACCAATCCCTTCTACTCTCTCATCCATCCAGTCTTAAGAGTAAGCCCAAAGAGTTATTATGTCTGCTGAAATTTTATAAGTACTTTGACATTGTTTTGCTTTGCTTCATACTTGAGATCCTTTGCTTTATGCACCTAAATTTTATCCTTGACTTATCCATAGGTCATAGCCCTATATGGCTTGGGCCCAGGGTACTTGGAGGACCGCCTCTCCCCATACATTCCGCTCCGCACACTCAGATCTGCTGGGAAGCAATTGTTATGTGTCCCAGAGGCAAGATATTCTACCACCACTCAAAGGGCCTTTTCTATCTCGGGCCCCATCCTCTGGAATTTGCTTCCGAATGAGCTCCGCTCAGCCACCTCCCTGGAACACTTCAAAAAGGGGCTTAAAACTTTTTTGTTCCAGCAGGCTTACCCCTAACATTCCATGTTGCCCCCTTTTCTCTCCTCGTTGTTCTCATAATCTTGTGCTAGTTGGAAATTTTTTTAACTGGATTTTAACTGTTGTAAGATATTGTGAGATTTTGTATTTTTTGTATTTTAATTTTTTGTATATTGACTGTATCGTGTTTTTGGCTGTTGTGACCCGCCTTGATCCCAGGAAAGGCGGGCTAAAAATAAAGCTTTTATTTAATTTATTATTATAGCAAAATCCATAATTTTGGCCCCAAAACTTTCCCTCGACTTATACATGAGGTTGACTTATAGTCGAGTATATACGGTATATGTTTTTGAACTTATTTTCCTCAGAATATGCTTTTATATATAATGATATCAATGATGATGATTTTTTAATACCTGCCTCTTCCCATGGACTGAGACAGGGAACAACAACAAATTAACATACAACACACAACATCAGTTAAAAGTACACATTGATTTAAAAGAACAAATAAAACCAATACACATTAACATGTGCTCTGTCTCATTGTTTACTTTTCTAAATGTGTTTTGGATAATAATGTGTACTATGAAATGTATTTGGCACAATTTTCTAGCCAAGAACTGTACTGCAAAATTCAGGAGACTGCAAACGCTGATGGATAATTACATTCAATCTTTACATTCATTTGAGTGGTGCATATCAGATCAGTTTGCATCAGAATTTCATAATACTGAACAATTAAAATTAACCATTAACAGAAATGAAAATGGAACAAAACAAAACTTAGAATGAGTGAAGAACTCTTGAATACAAAAATTATATGATAGAATAGATGTGATAGAAGAGAAACAAAATGGGAGTTAATACAAAATACAAGGACATGGGCCATAAAGAAAAATATCAAAAGATATCAGGAGAGAAGTAGATAAACTGCAAAATGTTTAAAATGTATTCTAATTATATGTCAAGCAAAATGAAAAACAAATTATCAACAAATGATGTATATATGAGTATATAAGTCTCGGTTTCATGATTAAGTTTATGATTATTTATGCTTTATCCATCAAAAATATATTTAAAAAAATAATGTCTGAAGACAGTATTGCTCACACATCCCAAGACACAGCCCATGCTTTGCAGGCAGATGGACTCAAGTTCAATCCCTGGGCTTTACTGGGAGTCTTTTCACATTCCACAGTTATAGCTCTGTGATTCCAGTTTAACTACCATGGCTGCACCCAGTGCAATCCTGGGGTCTGTAGTATGGTGAGGCACTAGAGATCCCTGGCTGAGAATTCTAAATGCACCACCCGAAACGCAAATCCCAGGAATCCATAAGAAGAAGCCATGACAGATTAAGTGGGATCATAGCACTCTAATAGGGTGGTGTGTCTGATGAGATAAAGGTGTGAACTGCCTTCAGTAAACATCTGATAGACTAAAGCAAAGGTGGCCTTTTAGATGTTTTTGGCTTTGCTTTGCCTTGTGCCTTCAAGTCATTTCCAGCTTATAGTGACAGGGTTTTCTTCACAAGATTTATTCAGAAGGGGTTTTCCATTGCCTTTTTCTGCACCTGAGATAATATGACTTGCCCAATGGGCTTCCATGCCCAACTGAGGATTTGAACCTTTGTCTCCAAAATCCTAGTCCAACTCTCAAACCACTAAACCACACTGGTTCCCTGTTTTTGGCTTACAACTGCTATTTTATGCCCTAGCCAGCATAGCCAGTGGTGGATTATGGGAGATGTGGCACAAAACATGTAGAGGGCCACTATTTTCCACTTCTCGACAAAACAATTTGATTCAAAATATGGCCATCTTTGGTGGCCATGTTGCCTGTAAGAAAATATATTCTGGAGTCCAAACAAGAAGCTTTCCTAAGATCTGGTTCAAGGCAGGTAGTCCATAATAGTTTATGCTGGGGTTTGGTGTGGTTCTACAAGACCAGTAAGTCTTATAAAAATATTTTTTCTTGCTTTCATTTGAAACAATTTCTTGGGCCAACCTTTGAGACAGTTTGCTTTTCATTACCAATCTTCCACCACAGAGGAATACTGAATGGGTTGTCAAGTTCATTCCTAGGTCATGAAAAACAACAAGGAAGCCACAGACATTTGGCCAGCATCCTGCTTGTAACATATCTGTGTGCTAGGACACGTCCTGGCATTTTCCGTGATGTGCGAGGAAGATTCCTTGGCATACAAGCCTTTGTGGGAAATATTCTATAAACTTAAGTAGCTGGAAAACTATAGTGTTTATGTCACCCCGCCTCCTTGAAAAGGAATGTTTGCAATCAGTCAGCTCTGCAACAAACTGTGAGATTCATAGAATCCTAGAGTTGGAAGAGACCCCAAGGGCCATCCAGTCCAACCCCCGCCATGCAGGAACACACAATCAAAACCCCTGGCAGATGGCTATCCAGCCTCTGTTTGAAAACCTCCAAAGGAGACTCCACTACACTCTGAGGCAGCATATTCCACTGTCAAACAGCTCTTACGCAGGAGCATCACTAGGGGGTGAGGGGGTATAGGCTGCACCTAAGGGTGTGTGTGTGACACCAGACATTTGACTTTGGGCAGAAACAGGCGGTGCCATTCACCTGTGTCCCTTTAAAACACTGAAGAGATGGTGTGAGTGGGGTGAGGCTCAGTGGGAGGAGAAAAAATTTCAAAATTTAAACATATATATATTAAAAAAATTCTTTCAAAATATCACATTTTACAAAATTTTCACTTTAACCACAAGCAACTATGTACACGTACACACATTTAGGCTGCCCGTATGATATTGTAATTTAAAGATATAATTTTAATTTTTTTAAAAAAAAGAAGTATTTTTTTAAAAAGAAAAAATGTAATTGATACACTATAGCATTAAACTGAATTAAATTTAAATTAAATTAGTTATTGCTATAAGGTATAACTATTACATACAAGGTAATATAGCATTAGCTGACTCTTTGTATCTGCAGGAGTTCAGCTCCTGACCCGCCGTGAATAGCAAATTCTGCAGAACCTCAAGTCTCATTATCCTCACTGGTGGTGTGATGTGCACATGGCTGCATTTGTGTAGTCATATGCATGCACCACCATTGAGATGAATGGGGCATGGCTATCCATGGATGTTCCAGTTCATGGATGGTAAGCCCGTGGATAGGAAAAGCCAACTATAATGGGAGACCAAAGAAGGATAGCTGAAGCACCTGATACTAAGGATTTGGAAGTCATAATTGTAAAATAGGGGGGAAATGAATATGATAGCAAGATACTTTTACAAAAAGGAAAAATGTCTGATACACAAGGAGATAGGTAGTGGGACATATACAGAAGACAATATAAATATACTTATTAATTAATTAATCATTTAGAAATAAATATAGTAGTACTGATTTTTGAAGGAACAGAAAAGAAATTGACTGAGACAAATGAAACCGTGTCACCATCAAGAAAAGTCAAAAGGATAGTCAAAATGGGCCAGTATTAATAAAATTGGTAAATAGAAAGGGAGACTGAATGATGAAGCAAGTCACTGAAGGAATGTGCAAGTGTTAAGAAGTTATGAGAAAGTCATAGGAAGGTACATGAATACGTTACGGGGGTATGAAGAAGTGATAGGACAGAATGTCTGGAATGTAAAAATGAGACTTAATGGATAAAGGATGATGAAGAATGGAAAGGAATGGTAAGGGAAGGAAATGCTAGGATTTGAAACGAAGAGAAGCATGTGAAATGAAGAGAAAGAAATGAGAAAGATGCAAGATGAAATAAAAATAGAAAGATAAGAGAACAAGATGTTATATAACATACTTGGAAATAATAGGTTGCAATATTGATGATATGTATGAGTATGTAAATATTTGTTGTATTTGAGTCTTTCACTCAATATATTGTTTAGAGAAGCATTCCCAGAGGCAAGCCCCTCTCTGGCCCAGGAAGCCTCCTTTTAACCATCCATTAAGAAGCCAAGCCCTTCCTCCAGTCCATCTGCCTTGGTCCAGGCCTCGGAGGTGGAGAAGAACTTCTGGACCTGATCCCATTCCCCACCACCACTCCCTTCTCCTTTTGTGTCGTGTCTTCCTAGATTGTAAGCCTGAGGGCAGGGAACTGTCTAACTAAAAGACTGTATGTACAGCGCTGTGTAAATTTACAGCGCTTTAAATAATAATAATAAATAAAATGTTTATTTATATACCACCCTTCTATATAACCAGGGCGGTGTACAACATTTTAAAAATACAAAATTACAAATACAATAAAGCAAATACAAATACATTAAAAACAATTAAAACAATTCAGGCCACCTTGCCACTGCTGACGTAGGGGTGGGGAAAGCTAGTTGGGGCCTATATCGGGGAATGCAAGTTTAAACAGAAAGGTCTTCAGCCCCTTTTTGAACTGGGCTAGGGAGGTGGCCGAGCGGAGAGAATTCCAGAGGGTCGGGGCCGAGATGGTGAAAGACCTCCTGGACGTAGAGACAAGTCTGGCCCCTGGAACCCTCAATAACTGCTGCCCAGATGTTCTGAGGGTGCGGGGCGGATGTATAAATAAAGGCTAATAATAATAATAATAATAATAATAATAATAATAATAACAATAATAATAATAATATAAAAATGGGGGGGGGAGATTTTTCTGTATCAAGCCCATTGCTTAACACATTTGCTGTTCCCTTCTGAGAATTTTTTAAACTTAACTTTGTGCACACATTCTTGATTTTCTCATTATTGAAACTCCATCCCACTACATATACACATCACCACCACTTCTTTTTTTTTTGGCTAAAACTAGCTACCAGACATGAGACTTGACTTGATTTGAGTTTATCTTGGAAGGACTTGAGAGACTTGAGACTTGTCTTGGGACTTGGAGTAAAAGGCTTGAAATCATCACTGCTACCTTATGTCCTTACAGCATGGCACTGTCTACCCTGACTGGCATCATTTCAAAGGAGATTCTTTTACATCACCTGGTACCTGACCTTTTCCATTGGAGATGCCAAGGATTAAACCAGGACCCTTCAGCATGTAATTCCTGTACTCTGTACTGTTAAACTAAATCCATGAAGCAGCAAACTTAAGTGCTTAGCTTTGTCCTGTTCTCAGTTACTGCAATATGCCTAGAACTGCAGCACGCTGTATACAGAAATGCTTCATAACACCCCAATGAAGCATGCAGATATACTGCTTCAAATGTCAACAGCTCTGAGGTGAGCAATCAGACTTACGTTCTGTGTGCAAAACATGTGCAGAATGGAGGCGTTTTTCTGGACCAGGTCGGACAAACTGTTTTGCTGTTCTGGTGACCTCAAGCTGACTTTCTTTTTCAGAAGCCTTGTAATGTGTTCTCGGACCAGGTGGAAGTGTATTTTTTCCATGATAGCCTGCAGAAGAAGCAAGCAGTTAATCCTCTCAGATCAAATGGTGAAGAAAAGGAGAGAAAAACATACACATCAGAGTTGTAAAAATGCCATCTTAAAGACCTTCCTATGATACCCAACAGGTTTTTCTTAGTGGATTCTATAGCAAGATAATCTAGACTAGAGAAAGAGCAAATAAACTTTCTTCTGGTGAGGGTTATTCTTTCAGAATAATCTTTTGGGGCAGCAGGAAGGTCAGACGTGTGTCATACCCAGGCTACAGAGTCATGGAGTCTGTGAGCTAACTCACATTGCTGAGAAAGCTGTTTGACACCACTCTAACTATCTTGGCTCCATCATGCACAATCCTGGGATTTGTGGTTTGGTGAGGTATTCTGGTCTGTCAGAGAGCTCTGGTGCCATGGCTCAATGCTATGGGATCCCGGGATCTAGTTTATTGTGGAACCAGAGCTCTCTGATAGAGAAAGATAAATATATCACAGAACTACAAATCCTGGAATTCCATAGCATGGCAGTTAAAGTGGAGTCACCCTGTGTTATTTCTACAGTGCAGATGAAACATCTTTGTCATCCCGTCTCAGCAGGCCTCATGAAATTGAAAATGCATGCAAGTAAGGTGATGCTGGACTGTGGACCCTGGACTGCAGATTCTCCACAACTGGGCCAAGATCCCACATAAACATTGTGTGTCATAAACCTCTGAATGTGTAGTTACTCGTGCTATACAACCCTGGTGTTAAAGGCAATATTGCACCACTGAATGCACATCCAAATGTGTAAATGAATGTGCAAGACAATGCAAAAGCCAACATCTGCATGTACAATTGCAATGCATGTACAACTCTGCTTCTGCAAACCTCAACTAGACAGAGAGGTTCTGCATCCACCCCTTTCTCCCCGGCATTGTTCCCACAGCCGTTTGGTTGCTGCAGGAACGATGTTGCGCCCAAAAGGAGCTCCATTTCGGAGCTCCTTGCCATGCCACAACCAGGCCGCCGTAAGTGGTCTGGGGTGGCGTGGAGATGTCACACACGTGCCGTGCCGTTTGGACACGGTGCATGCATGACATCATCATGGCAGCCCCCATGTGGATGAGAGGCCACCACAATGATGCTGCCGCCGCCGCATACTAGGGTTGCGGGGCTTGTGGACACTCCGCCCCTGCGCAACCCTAGTATGTGGCCAGGTCAGTGCAAAGCGCCAGTCTGGACTGGGCCTATATTACT
>NC_056522.1:363471709-363541861 GCF_019175285.1 Sceloporus undulatus | reverse complement strand
GTAGATTGTGCAGACCTCTGGTTCAGGGCTCCCATTTTGTACAGCAGTCTGTCTGAATGTGAGACAAGATGCATGTATTTCATAAAGCTGGATCTTTGATTTATTTTTCTCAGCATATTTTTTCCCAAGGTTAATAGGGGGAAAATCCTCTTCAGATTTCCTGTTTTGAGCTCCTTGTGTTATCACTAAGGTGTATGAAATGAGACCTGTCCCGGTTTAGCCTCCTCCCATTAGGATAAAAGAAGGAGAAAGCCTCATGATACGATAAACTAGCTTACTATATGATATATTGTTTTGGAAGTGAAAAAAATAATAAACATTAAGAGGATTATGATGATTATGATCACAAGCAATGAGGAATGTCAGAGGGAAACAATAAACTGGCCCCATGAGCAAGTTCCTGCTTTTCACCAGTCAGTTCAAGTAAGTAACCTAGTTAGCTCAGTGGATTATTTTAAGAACATAAAAGTAGGAAATTCAAGCAAAAGCCCTTCTCTTGTGAGTTTACATTGGCTGTTTTGGAACAAACGCAAAGTAGTAGGCTTGCAGAAGAAAAGAATTGGCTCCAGCAATTGAAAGGGGAGTGAAGAGATTCAGCCCAGTCTTTGCTTAGACTTTGAAACTGAAAAGGTCAAAAACAAGAGATGGAAAAGAAAGATAATTTGGTTCAGTTGGTTTGGGAGGCCAAGGGAGAGATGTTGAAGAGCTCTGTTCTTTGAGCCAGACTAGAAGTTCAGGAGAAGATCTAGATCTGGGAAACCAGCTGCAAACCATCAAAACATGTGGGGGAGGTGATTTAATTAAGAGAAGCAGCTGTTCCACTGGACCTCTGTGTAGTACTTGACACTTCTTCTTAAGCCTCTCAGATATGAGCTTGGTGCACTAGCTTAGTGGGAGGAAAACACCAGAAACAAGTGATGGGTAGGGGGAAAAGTTAATGTCATACTTCTGCCCTCCAAATCACATTCTTCTCTCCACAGACATGAGCCAAAAATCTAGACTGGAATCCTGTTGGTTGACACACATCTCTGTAAGTTCCCTTACACATGCAGTTCTACTTTTTGTGACTGATGCACAATGGATGTATTCAGTTCATTGTTAAAGATCCACAAATGGGCCTAAATTCTAGTGTTAATTCCAACTAAAGAAAAGATACTGGATTAACCGGATTTACTCATTGAATCACTATTCAGCGATGGATTCAGTGAATCTGCTCTAATTGGGACTAACCAACAGGATCTCAGCCACATAGTCCAATATTCTTGGATGGTGCAAAATAAAAAATAAAAAGTCAATGTACAACTTTATTCACTGGGATTGCACAAACGGGCACTATGTTTTCCTCATTGCACAGGGGGACAATAAAGAGACACATGGGTAGATACACAGTTGATTGCACAGTGGTGGTATTCAGCAGAAGAGTGGTGTAGTGCAATCACCATTTAACAAAGGTAGATTTACACAACACAACAAGGCTCTAATAATGGCCTTGGTTCCCATACTGGGAGAAAGGCAAGGTGTTACATAAACAGTTTAGATCTTTGATGTCATCAAACCCAACATTGCTTCCCATGCTGTGGTCTGCTTAGCAAACTCAAGAACATATAGGGCTGGATTAGAGCTTCTCTAAGCTGGTACATGTGCTACAACACGTATATTACAAATTATACCTCACCCCCCAACCAACTTCATAGAAAGTACAACCATATGGTAGTAAAAATTTTCTGTGTCATTTGCACATCAAGGTTTTGGCATTTGAATTGGCCCTAATACTGGAGCCAGTTTGGAAAAGTTACTTTTTAATATCACAACTGCCCAGATCCCCCAGCCTCCATGGCCAGTGATCCTTCAGGCACTGACAAAGATAACTGGTTATTTTAGAATACTGTAGGCATGTACGTGGTGTATATACTCTGATAATCAGGTTGTGCAGCCTTTGTTAATATTGCATAACTAAGTGAAACCTGTCTGACCAGGGGTTATATGGATAAAGAGGAAATGTTTGTGTGCATGGATACACTATGGAGATGAATACTTTTCTTAGACCATTTCAGCTCTTATAAACAAACTGTCTTTCTTCAGCTTTAGGGTACATGGGCTAGCGCTAAGCTTTTGTTACTGCTGAGTTGGAAACCATATGACGTTTACTGCTGAGTTGGAAACCATATGACGTACAGAGATCTCCAGGTCCTTTTTGATTGTCTGTAGGCTTTGGCCAGATTCCCTTCAAAATCTCTAGAATCGCTCCCCAAACTTGTTTGTTTGTTTCTGTTTTCAGAACCAGCTTGATGTGGTGGTTTGAGTGTTGGGCCACAATTCTGAAAATCAGAGTTCAATTCCCTGCTCAGCCATGGAAACCACTGGGTGACCTTGAGTGAGTCACACATTTCCAACCTCCGTAAACCCTATGATAGGGTTGCCTTAGGGCTGCCATAATATGGAAACTACTTGCAGGCACAGAACAACAAAACAACAACATTGGGTTTTGTTTTGTTTTTTGCTTCAACTGCCACATCTGGAGGCTGCCAGGAATGATATGTCAAATAGCCCTCCCCTAGATAAACTGGGAAGTCACAACCGGCAATGACTTCGGGTTGTGATTCCAAGGCAATTTTCAAATGTAAAAAGGCACAACATGGTCCGCTTGCAAGGGGATGAGGTGATCATTGGGATTTTGGATTCTGCACACATGCCTACCCCAAGCTAAAATTGAAGGGTTACTGATTCAGCTTACCTGGTAGAGAGGGTCTTTGAGAGACTTGAATGTAGAAATGTAGTGGCTGGTGGTTGCTATGATCTCAGGCATAATCTCTGCACAGGAGACCCATTTCTTCTGGGTAAACGTTTTAAAAAGAGGCTGAGGAAAGTTTTATTAAACTGTTAAGCTTTTTGAAGGTAAATTCCCACATACCCCCTTTGCAATGGCTGCCACAAGACACCTAGACTCAGTTCTGCCCTTTAGCTCAAAGAGAACTGCCTCATGGTTACTGCTTGGCTAGCAACCGTTGTCCTATGTGGAATATACATTCCATTAGCATCAGATGGAATCTCAGTTACAGTTTTGTCATGCTGAAAACACAGGCTGGAATCGTATGGGGTGTCATAAGTTCCCCTACAGATATGGATATACAAAAGTGGATATATCCCTTACAGGAATGGGATACCTACATCCAGTTTAAGCATGCAAAGTGAAATATAGATATACATTGCATATTAATATGTATGTACATTATTAAACCAAGGTCTAGCCCCCCCTCTTCTTTTTTAATATCAAGTTGATATCAAAAGGGATGTTTTAGGCTTGTAGCCAGGAAAGCACCCCCAATGCAGGAAGCTAGCCATACCATATAAGGATATCTGTGACCACATAAGGAGATCTGACTGACTCAGCATGGGGGAAGATCAAGAGCACATGGCCAGTACGTATCAATCTAGATTGGAATCTGCACAATCCCTTCATTAATAGGAGTGATAGTGAGTGATAGACCTGGTGTTTGCACAAGAACAAAGGTCTGAGCATATTTCCCTCTGGAGGAATTATTCCATTGCCCAGAGACATTTGCACTGATTGTCCAGTCTTTGCAATTCTAGAATTGGTACATTATTACCCTCTATAACCCCTAAAGTTGCTAACTGTTACCACCTTTTAGTTCTTATGGGTGTGCTTTTGTATGAGTGGTGATTTCTTTTTGCAAATAAAACTACATTTGGACCCTGCATTCTGGTGTTCTGTGTCTCAGTACTGGTATACACAGGCTTGATCCCTGCTTTTAATTGTTCAAGCCCTCTCAGTAGCTTTCACTGAGCTAATAAAATTTCCCTATTAAATATTGATTGTGGGTGCCATATGTACTACAGGTTAAACCAGATCTAATGGTCTTAATTGCAGGAGGATAGATACTGTACTAGTGTTATCTATTTGGTAATGGAACCAATTGCCTAGAGAGGTAGTGGGATCTTCTTCTCTGGATGTCTTCAAAAAGAGGCTGGATACTCACTTCCTGAGTTTTAGCTCAGTCATTCCCAAACTCTGGTCTTCTAGGTGTTTTGGACTTCAGCTCCCAGAAACCCAGACCATTGGCCAAGATGTATGAGGCTTCTGGGATCTGAAGTCCAAAACACCTGGAGGACCAGAGTTTGGGAATAACGGAGATCCAACATTGGGTGGGGAGTTGGGATTCATGGGTATTAGGCCCCTTCCAACTTGTGATTATATGCATTGTACACAGATGTGCATGCACATTTGGTTGTGCATGCAATTCCACATTTGGTGTCTCAGTTCAGCTGTGCAATGTTGCTATTCAACACAAGAATGGTATAACACAATTAATGCATAATTCCACATGTGACCATTTATGCTACCTGACCCTGATATAGTCTCTTGGCCAAACTAAACATAAAAACAGGGCCAATCCTACAAGTAGGCAGTATGACACAGATCCAAGAGTGTGTTGGATGAACAGTGGAAACATCAGTCACCACCAACCCCTGTTATTCTCTTGAACTCACCATCCAGCAATTCCCCTCTGTTGGAAAATAAGTGTCAAGTGTCTGTTAACCTATGCATAGCATACTGCCCTTAAACTGCAATTCAGAAAATGCTTTCCTGTTAGCAGGATTGAAGTACAATTAGATTATCAGTCCGATTAGTGCCTGTAGGTCAAAGGAGCAGAAGAACAGGTACTGTAGTTTGTCCTTAGCCTCAGGTAGCAAAATGTCTTGAAATGAGGTATGTGGCACACTGGGAAGATTATTACCTCTATCTCCTGAAATAAGTCTTGAAGGAGCACAGTGAACCCAGCATTCTGGATTTCATTAAGTGTGGTAAAAATTTTCATTTTGATGTCATTTTGTGCTGATGTTGTGCTTTCTTCAGCATGAGTCCTAAAAAATGCAAACAAACAAAAAAGAGATGGTGGGTTTTGCCCTCCCTCAGGTAAAATTACTTTAAAATGCCTTCCACACTCTGCTTGCAGCAGCTTACAAAATGCAAAATGTCTGCAATGCTAAAGTAAAAAAATAATAAAAACCCATTGCTTTGTATCACAAACCCAATGTGATGATACTTTTATTGGATCAAGTGGAAGGTGCTAGCTTTTGAAGTCTATTGGATTCTTCACGAGGCAAAATTGTTGTATAAAGGAATATCATGTAAGGGAAGAAGAGTAAGGGTAATTACGGTAGTCACAAGTCTGCATCGTGCTTGTTTCAGATGTTACAGAGAGAGACTGCCAATTCTCCCCTCCAAATGTCCTCAGGGTGCTTAGGAGTCATTTTTGCCATGTTCCCCCCCCCCACCCCAGGCCATTAAAAAAAATTAAAACATTTGAAAGAATTAAAATGAAAAAAAAACCATTAAATCAGTCCCCAGGCCATTAAAAAACCAGGAACAAGAGGTGACTTTCACTAGGTCCTGTTGTTAAACAAGGTCTCTCTTGAATCATCTAAAATGTCCCTCCCATAAAAAAAAGTAAATGGCAGAAATACCTTCCACTTCCCTAGAGGGCATTTGGAGGTATTTTGGAGGAAAACAATTTGTGCTGCTTTCCAAGATCTCCTAGAAAGATTAATGTGGCCTTTAGTTTCCTATGGGTGCCCATCCTTGATTTATGCAGACAGAAAATTCAAGCCACATCTCCCTTGCTCCAAATGATTTTAAGATGGCTGGGTACTTTCATCAACTGAATTTGTTTCCATCCCTTATCACAACACAACAATGACTGGATGTTGTGTTTTGTCTTATGTTCAACATGGCTACCCCACCATTTTATTACTTAGTATTCTTTTTGGGGGGAGTCAGTGAGGTGCAGTGAATTGAGTGTTGGACTAGGAATCCAAGGGATGAGGATTTAAATTCCCACTCAGCTGTGGAAACCTACAGGTTGATCTTGAGCAAGTCACACTCTCTCAACCCTCAGAGGAAGGCAATAGCAAACTTCCTCTGAATAAATCTCACCAAGATACCCTATGAAAGAGTTGCTATAAGCTAGAGTCAATCTGAAGGCACAGGTCAATAACAACAACACATGTTTTTGTTATAGCCATGTCAAATGAGACCTGACCTGTGGAACAGCAGAAATTGTGTATGTTGTGTGTGTTGTTTTGCCTTAAAATTGTTTCCTATGCAGAGAGACCCTAAGGCAAACCTATGACAGGGTTTCCTTGGCAAATTTCTTCAGAGGGGTTTGCCATTGCCATCCTCAGTGTCTGAGAGATGATGACTTGCTCAAGATCACTTAGTGAGTTTTTATGGCAGGGATTTGAACTCTGCTCTCCAGAGTCATAGTCCAATGCTCAAACCACTATACCACACTGGCTCATGGATTGTGTATACCTGGTCTCAAATTAAATTTATGCTGGGAACAAACTCAAAACTTCCCATGCCTTGTATTTGGCTACCACACTCATTTATTTATGTACAGGCAGTGGCCATCATTAATCAGAAAAATTGGCTTGGTTGAGATACTCTCCATGAGAAACATGGGACTCACTCTTATGTGCTGATTGTGAGCTTCCCAGAGAGCAACTGGTTGGGCATTGTGTGATGAGAGCATGTGACCAGGTATAATAATAAAATCTTAGAGCTGGCATCTAGTCCAATTCCCTGCCATACAGGAAGGCCTTTGGTTTCATCCAGTAGGATGCTTCTTATGTTTTCCTTACTTTTTATTATTACACTGAATTAAGTTTTGCTTCTTTTGTACATTCACATTGGAAGACAGTTACGGCACTCTCATTAGCAAGAAACCTGGTAAGGGATTGGAAAACATTGTGCCCCCCCCCCCCCGGCAAATGTTTTTGCCACAACTCCTATGATGGCTGGGGCTTATGGGAGTTTTGATCCATATGATGTGAGTGGGCCCCAGGTTGCTTTGTTGTTATTGTGAGCCTTCAAGTCATTTCTGACTTACGGCGACTCTATCACTGGGTTTTCTTGGCAAGATTTGTTCAGAGGACATTTGCTTAGCCCATATAAAATGATTATGTACATACATTATCTGGCCTTCTAAGTACTTGAAAAAAAAGTCGCCATTGCTCTATCCTTACCGAAAACACAAGGAATTATTAATGTTTGCCATGATGGTAGCCTCATAATAGGGGTGCTGTTTGTTTTCCTTAATAAAAATATCCAGATCCTTCTTGTAGCTAGAGAGAAAGAGGGATAGACAGAGAGAGGTGGATAAGAAAAATTATTAAGTTTGCCTTACAGTCAGAACATGGTCATGATAGGAAATGCAACAACCTACTGTCCCACCTTTGCAGAAAACTCAGGAGTTCAAACAAAAGTGAGGCTGAAATGCTTGTGCCAAGCTCTGGGGTAATGTCTTCAGCACGCTTTCGTGCGCCATAGATGGCCTAAAATAATAATAATAAAAATATGAAAGAATCAGCATTATATCATCCTGAAAGCAAAAGACTCATCATTCCATAAACATTACAATTATCATTGACTGCTTCTATGTTGCAGAAATAATGCAGTTTAACACTGCTTTAACTGCCATGGCTCAATAGTATGGACTGCTGGGATTTGTAGTTTGTTTTTGGCACTAGAGCTCTCTGACGGAGAAAGTGAAATATCTTACAAAACTACAACTTTAAAGTGGTATGAAACTTTGTTATTTCTGCAGTGCAGAAAGATTATCAGACAGGGGACAGGATGTCCTTGTCCCGTTATTTCTTGTGATTATAGCAACAAGATTTTCATATGACGTCACACGTTTCCCGTCAGTGTCCTGTTATTAAACTGCAATTGACTGTGATTGCACAAAATACTTTCACATGATATTGTGATTATCCTGTCATTGCCCCATCATTGAAGTGAAATTGTTCTGTCTTTATCCTTCATTTTGTATTAATGGAAGAATGCGCTAATACAAATCCACTTCACTGACATGATCAGTGCGAATATGTGAATGTTTTTCGCATTGATTGCTGTCATGGACAGGTTAAGGACGAGATTCACTTCTCTCCCCCATCTGATAATCTCCTGTTTCTAATAGCAAACTTAAGTGGTTGGGTTCAGAGACTGAAAAGCTATTTTTTGGAAACACAGCTCCTTGAATCCCACAGCTAGAACTTTTGCAGTCATTGGTTGAGCACATATCAGTTTGGAAGCAAAAAATACATTCAAAGTAGTGGTTGCCCCATACTAAAAAAAACTCATGTAGATAAGCAGAAACACATGTATTTGTGAATTAAAAGAGAAATTAAAAGGTCCTTTAAAAAATGAAACAAAAATCAAACTGCCTTACCTTTGGCTTTCCATATTTACAAAATAAAGTAAAATATAAAATAAATAAAAATCAAAAGAAACTGGAAGCTAAGCAAGCTATGTATAGCTGTTTGTTTTTATGAATAAAGGATATTTTATTACCTGTATGACATCTATTGGTAGTTCACTGTGAAAATAACCATCCAGTTTCACTGGTTCCACCTCTTGAGTCCATCTCAAGGCTTCTACCTTCAGACACTGAGTCAACCAGCGTTTAACAGATTCCTTTACAGGTCAAGGAGAAAACCCCAAAATGTAGATTAGCAGCTCGAGTTACATTTAAATCACTGTAATGCAACCAAAAGATCAGTCAAAGCCCCTGTTTGGGCTTCCTCTCTTTTTCTCTCTCCCGCTCACTGAAGAAGCCATACACGGAGAGTACGTTCTATGCATGCAGAACTACCTAGGTTCTAATTCTGTGATTCAGAGGTGGAGGAAATGAAGCTTGTAAGGTGCATGTGGCTCATGAGTCTTGCAGCTTCTGCAGCCCTCCAGGATACTCTAAAAAAATGGTAACTGTGCCATCAACTACTCAACAATACCCAAACTCAAAATGGAGCCATCCCTCCAAATCCATGGCTTTTTATCCATGGATTCAACCATTACAATGCCATTGTATTTAATAGGATTTGAACATCCACAGATTTTGATATCTGGGTTTTTTCTTTATTTCTAGAACCAAACCATGATGGATACCAAGGGCTTGCAGTACTCACACAAACAAATAAAACAACCCCCCCTCAAAAAAAGACCCCTTGATATAGTGTCACCTCCAGTCATGCTGATGCAGGGTGCATGTTTGTGAAGGAATGCCCCCACTTCATAGTTGCCTACCCCCATTATGATTCTATCATATTTTTTTAGTAAACTTTATTGGTAGTATTAAAATCAGTACATGTTACATAACATAACATCTAAGTCGTAACACCTATCATCTAACACATAACAACAGATCTACTACCTAACTCCACTCCTAATATTTTACAACATCAAAACATAAACACTACATATCACAATGTACATCACAACATAAATGAACAAAATATACTTCCTGGACTTTGTTCAAACCTTCTTCCTTTTTCTTATAAGCTATCCCGATTAACCATTACAGTACTATCTCACACCTTAATTTTCCCAGTCTCTTAGTTTACCGAAATGAATTCTAACTAGAATAATATTTTAATTCTATATTCCAATCATATTCCAATCAAACTTGGTTTATTTACAACTTTATACAATTTTGATTTTTTGATCCCTCATTCTTCTTTTGCAGGTAAACAATCAAATATGGTCTATTTGTATCACCTGCTCTTATTTGAAGTTGTCCATTTTGTATCAGTTTCAGAGGTTCTCCTTTCAATGCCCGTATCTTCAGGGTTTAGCCAAATGGACAGTGATTTGTACTCCATGGTGGCATCCCATCCATACATCATCCTCCACACATTTCCCTGCCCAGAGCCTACTTTATTAAACTTTTCAACAGGCCAGAGATGTGGTTTTAATTGCTCAGCCTTTCATATGGACAATATTTATGGGTTTGAGCCTTCTTTTTTTTGGCTGCTATTGCTCCTTTTTGATGTTTTATTTGCTGGCTAGACACTGGTTTGTGTTTTCCTTTAATTTTATCTATTATTTCTCTTCTCTCTTTCTCTCTCTCTGTTGTTATTTTATCTTCTTAAGTAGAAGGTAAAGGTATACCAGTTCTGGAAATACCAGTTCAGAAGTCCCTCTGACAAGGTTTTGAAAGAGAGAGAGAATGGCGTTGTCAGTGCAAATGCTTCTAATCAAGAGCATTTGTAGTGGATACCACTTCAACATTCTTCAGCCCCGGGGAAAAGCTCATTTGTGAGTAGTTTCTGACAGTGATAACTCTAGGAAAGGTGCCACCGCAGTGTAGTAACCCTCAGCAGGCTCAGAGGCCAGGCCAAGGGTTCCATAGGACAAACTCAGCCAGGCTAAGGGTCCACCAGGCCAAGGGTCCCACAGGAGTAGATCAGGCTTTCGCTGTGGAAGAGAAAGGCTCTGATCTACTTGCCACTGCTGACTGGTGGACTAAGGCACCTGAAGGGACTGTCCCAGTCTTCTTTCCAAGTCCTGAGAGTGTTCAGGTGCCATTCAGCATCCTGCCTGCCCTCCTTGCCACCTGTGAGTAAGTGGACTGGTCCCTCCAAGGACCTTTGGTCTCCAGGAGTCTTGTCTACCTACAGAGAGGTAAAGAAGTATATTTTGCACTGGAAGGCTGACACTCTCCACTGAGAGAGTGTCAGCCTTCACACACACTCTGGACCCCTTAGAAACACCCCTGCTTTCTGTGTGGTCGAGAGAATATCAGCCATGCATTTTCAAATTGTGATGGTGCAATGTTCTGCAAATAATCTCTCCTCATGAACAATGTCCTTCTGCTGAAATTGGACAAGCTGCCTATGAGCTTGCTCAATGCCAGCTACTTCCCAGTTCCCTCTCACATTTCATAATCTTCCCTTCCCTTACATGTATTCCATATACATAAAGCTGTTTGGCAAAAACCGCCTTTTTAAAAGAAGAAGAAACATCAGCTACATTGATGGCATCTGGATATTTAAGTATAAGCTCATGTGTGAATGTGACTTAACAAACTTTAAAGAACTAGTTTAAAGAACAAATAGCTCTCTCACCACTTCATTAGCCAGGTGTGTACTTTCAAGCTGTTTGATCTCTCTAGATGGTAAAAGGCTTTCAAGATTGGCTCCTTCCAGCTCTTTAACTAAAACAGGGTGATGTCTGATGTCACTGAAATAACCAAAGAAGAAATGCAACTTAGTTCAAGAGGACCATTTCCAGTAACACCAAATTCTTATGCCACATTCCTAAAATCCCCAATAGAAATCAGATGTGGAAACAGACTAACTGTAAAATCATACCCCCCCCACCCCCCCCCCCCCAAAAAAAAAACCCCAAACTCTTGGATACAGCATGAAAACCACCCAGATTTCATACTTGATATTTTACATTTCTGGCTTGTTCACAGTTCTAAAACAAATAGTTGACATTGGCATGTTCTTCAGTGGGAATTCAAGTACAATGTTTTGTCTCAGTTGTTGAAATAGTGGTGGGAAAGGGATTTAAAGGGAATTTTTAAGACAGCTAAATGCAAAGCATGAAATCTGATAGAAGATTGGAGTTCATCTAAAGGGAACTGTAAATTTGATCTTTTTAAAGTCAATGCAAAAAAAAATTGCTTCCCTTTGTATAATACTGACATCCTGTTATTGTTCTGCTTGCTAAAAAGGCATTGAAATGTGGCACATTTGTGTTCAGGTGTCATGAAATTAAACATGCCATCATGCCACTACCGTTATTTTCTTAATGATTCCCCTTCACATCAATATGGACAGAACCATTTTCACTGTCAGGCATCCAAATGTGCAGCAGTGTTAGAACAATCAGCAGAATATTGCATTGGACCATGTTGAACAATGGAACATAGCAAGCTTAGCCTATTGGTCATTCTAGCTTAGTACAGTATTACCTATAACATTTTTAAACACATTGGTCAGAATCCTTTTGGTGCCTTAGATCTAAGGAAGTGATGTCTGCACCCAGTTCAAGGCGGTAGAAGTGAAGTTGTACATGTTGTATCATGAAGCATGCAGATACACATGCTTATTGACATGCTGGTGCAAATACACAGGGCAAGTCACAGCCTCAGAGGATAGCAATGGAAAGCTGCTGAAGAAACTTGCCAAGAAAACCCTATGATAGGTTCACCTTAGAATCACCATAAGTCAAAAATGACTTGGAGGCACTCAACAACAACAGTGAACTTATCATGGCATTTTCCTAGCAAAATTTATTCAGGGGGTTGCCATTGCCTTCCTCTGAGGCTGAGAGATGTGACTTGCCTGAGATCATCCAGTGGATTTTCATGGGCGAGGGGATTCAAACTCTTGCCTCCTAGATTTGTAGTCCAACACACAAACCATCATGCTACACCACTTCACTCCAATGCAAATACATGTGCACTGTGCCCCATTTCAGCACCAGTTTTTTTTAAAGCACTGTATTCCTAATTTAAAAATGTGCTGGCAGTAGGGGGGTTAGGTTTAAGTACAAGTTTATCCTGTCAGCAGAAAAAGTATCCTGCTGGCAGAATCATGTTTTGTTACCTGGCAGAACTGCTTTGCTGGCTAAGCAGAGGGACAAGAGAAGGTGTCAATGATGAGGAGCTGAGTTACACCAAATCCAAACCTCCTCCAGCCCTGGGACACAGCCACAGCGCTGGCCCAAAATTAGGCCAAGATGAATGTACTGTAGTCGTAAATAATTTCCAGCATCTCTAGGTTGGGAGGGGTTGGGATTCAACACAGCTTTGGCTGGTCTAAGGGGCAGCTCAGTTGGCTCTTGGCCAGTTCAGACTTCATTCACAGAGTACAGTCATTTTGACAAGACTTGTAGCAGTACACAAGAGCAAATCACTACTTACTTTGGGTAGATGTTCTGCACCCAGGAAAGGAGAAGGTAAGTGTCCTTTTTCCCTAGTTCAAACTGAGCAATCGTCTCCAGCTGAGAGGCAAAACAGTGGTGGTAGAACTTGGCATAAGTGCTACACACTTGAAAATGCTCAGGGTAATGAGGTTTAATATTTTGCACCACTGTGATAAGATCCTCTTTCATTGTCTTTCCCATGTGAAGGAAACTGTGAGCAGTGGTAGAGAGGCTGGCATCCCCATCAAATGGAGGGGCTTGCATTCGCTCGGTTACAGATGTCTGGATTGAATCCATCCAGTCCTCTTTCCATTTTCTGGGTCGGGAGCACATCATTTCCCCCAGTATCTTTTCTTCTGTCTTGGATCTCTCATCCTCCTTCATTTGGTCTACTACGGCTCCTACTGCATTCTGCAGTAATTTTGGCTGAGACTGTGCAATGCTGATAGAAGAGCGTATAATGGTGAGGACTTCTTGTTTCAAAAGACCATACAAATCTTCAATTTCACCCTGATCATCCAGCTTTTCCTCCTTAGCTGTGCCGTCTGAATTATCACCATTGGCTCCTCTCTCCATGACAAGGAGATGCTCACTAGCTTCAATGAATTTCTGGTCCTTAATCAGCAATCTGATTTGGTCAGCTGGTAAAAAAAAAAAAAGGGAAGAAGGACATCATGGTACCTCCAACAGACTTTTAATCTAAATGTTATTCATTAATTCAATCATTCATTCAATATATCCCATGCCTCCCACACCAGTATTCTCAAAGCAGTTTATATTTTAAGCATAATTTTAACATTTACTATTAAAATAGTAAAGCAGTACATGTGAAAAGAATGTAGGGGCAGACCATAAGCTAAACTTGAGTCAACAGTGTGATGTAGCAGCCAAAAGAGCCAACAAAATTATAGCTTGCTTCAACATTTTCAATATTTCTACTGATCTAAATGAATGAGGAAGGCCATCAGCATGGGAGGAGTCATGTCATTCTTTGAAGTATTAATAAGCAATATCTGTATTGTGCCCTTGTTTCAAGGAATGCTACGAAACATCCATTTTTGGACGGCAAGTGAATTCATTGCCTTGCTAATGTAGGGCAAGTCCACGTGGGCCAATTACACCAGTTTTCCCCTGTCCTCACCACAACCTGGCTACATAGAATTATATAATCATGGAGTTGGAAGAGAGACCAAGGAACATCCAGTTCAACTCCCTGCCATGTAGGAACTCACAATCAAAGCACCCTTGACAGATGGCCATCCAGCCTCTGTTTAAAGACCTCCAGGGAAGGAGACTCTACTACACTCAGATGGTGTATCTTCCACTGTTGAACAGCTCGTACTGTCAGGAAGGCTTTCCTAATGTTGAGGTGGAATCTCTTTTCCTGTAGCTTGCATCCACTGTTCTTGGTCCTATTCTCTGTCTGGAACAGCAGAAAACAAGCTTGTTCCATCCTCAATATGACATCCCTTCAAATACTTGAACAGGGGCATCATATCACCTCTTCACCATCTCTTCTTCAGGCTCAGATACACAAGGAACTCTTTTGCATACATTCCCCTGCATAAGAGAAGGGAAGCTATGAAGTATTTTACACATGGTAAAATCACATGCACATTGTTCCTTTACTGATGATCCATCAGCAGCTTGCAATCTGAACTGGGCAGAGCATTGTGCCTTTGTGTCTTTAAATAATTTCCATCTTAAGTTGACCCTAAAGTGAACCTATCTTTTTCGTGTGTGCAAGATTTATTCAGAGGTGGGTTGCCTGTGTATTCCTCTGAGGTTGAAGTGTGTGAATTGATCACGGTCATCTGGCAGTTTTCCGTGGCCACACAGGGATTTGGACCCTGGTCTCCCAGAGTCTTAGTCCAGCACTCCAACTATGCTGGATCTTTCTTTCAAAGCAAGCCACTGCTATTCAGATTACAGGCCACCCAAGAGATAATCAAAAACATCATAACTACAAGCCTGGGTTTAATTACAGAGAGAAACAAAGCATATGATACAAGTACTGTACACTGGAGCACATCAAAACTGCCATTCTCTTTCAAGTCTTCCCTTTCCCCTAAAAACAAGTCTGTAGCCTGCTCTATGCTCTGATCTTATTATACTGTGTACTTCCTCTGCCTCGTTGCTACATCTTTGGCTGCTTCTGGGAGTTTGGAAACATACAGTGGAATGATAATGGCACTGAAGTCAGTTGTATTGCACAATTTTTTTTGGTGGGGAAGGCAGGGTTGAAATCTGGTTTTTCATCAGGTATACTTTAGTAACTGAAGTGAGATCTTTATTTATATCATTATGTGCAGAGCTTTGGAAAGCTACTTTTTGGACTGCAACTCCATACTGGCTGGAGGATTTCAAGGTGGATACAGAAAAGCAGTAATTAGTGGTTTTCGTGTCAGTGGGGTGGTGAATCTGCTCTGGGTTTTAGCCCAAACTTTAAAGAAGCAATCCAAAATAGATTTAGTCTTCTGGATAGCTCCTTAACAGTTTGTAATAGAACCCAGAGTGGATTCACTTTGCCATGGCAGCTATCAGTCAGCACTGAAGGTTTTTGGTGATAAGAGGAGTCCTACAATTGAATTGCTTACCTAGAGGAGTAAGAACACCTTACTAGAGAATGTCAAGCAGAAGCCAGACAGTTATCTGCTGAGATCGCTTCAGATCTGGTTTTCCAACATAAATAAGAGAGGCAGAACAGAGCTTGGAAACTTTCTTGGGCTACAACTCCCAGAATCCACCAGCCAGCATGACTACTAGATATGCTGACTGGGGATTGTGGGAATTGTAGTCCAAAATGTTACAGTCGTCAAAGTAACTTTTCCCAGCTTGAGGAAGGACGTGAAGAATATATACACATATTTGGAAGAATATACACACATATTTGGAAAATGGTTGAAAATGCTATTTTTTATACCTGTAATGGGATGATTCTCTTCCTTCTGAGGCTCCTTAAATTTGTTCTTTTCATTGCTTTTCACACCAGTTATGTGAAGTAGACCCTTGACAATTTTTTTCCTGAGTCCTTTATGCTTCTTTTCTTCAGGGCTACAGGAGACTATTCCAGTGATTTGCAGCTCTTCTGGATCCCGTCTCTGGTTTCCCGATTTCATGTTGCCTTTGAACTGAGATTCTTCTGTGGAGGATTCTAGTGACACAGAGTCAGGATCTGATTCAGATGATGCTGACCCGTTTTGTCTGGCCTTGTTTTTTTTGACAGGTTTTGGTGGACTGCTATAGAAAAAGGGCATTGCTTTTATCATCTTCCTCTTTGATCCTGCAAATTATATTAAGAAGGATTTGCACTGAGTAAGCAGAAAAATATATCACTGAACAGCCAACGAGGAGCAAAAGTTAATTTCCAGAAGAAGACAATGTCAAAGCCAGGCTATTTTCGCTTTAAGAGTGTACCAATAATATTCATCATTGACAGAAAGATACCCTTTTCTAACAGGACTCCGATATTCACATTGCAATCATCAGCACCGCAGTTTAAACAGAATCAAGCCCTGTTGAGTTCGGTGGGACTTACTCCCCAGCAAGCATTTGTAAGACTGCAGTACGAGTTGAATGAACCAGTTGTTTTACATTTTATTTCACTAAAAAGCTGCCCTAATTAATATGTTTCATTTTAAAATATGGCATGATTTTTCATGCATCAGCCTTCCCAAAACTGGGTCCATCCATATGGATTTGTGACAAAAATTCCCATGACACCCAGACTGCATGGCAAATGGTTAGGCATGATGGGATCATGAGGGTTAAGAATTGAGTTACAGCTTTCATTACCATGGCTGTATCCTATGGAATCCTGTTGTTGATTTGGTTTGGTGAGGCACTACAGTTCTCTGAATGAGAAATCTAAGTAATCCTTCCCCAAATTTTAAAACTCAAGATTCCATAGGATGAAACCATGGAAGTTAAATTGGAATCATAATGCTATACCTGTACTATGAAATGGCCCCAGGAACTGTTGTGATAGACAGAAAGGGAGAAGAAACAAAAGTGGTAGTGGGAGCAGGGAGAAAATAAGTGAGTAACTATATCAAACAGTGTAATGTAATGGTTTAGGCATTGGATTAAGACACTGGGAGACCAAGGTTTGAATTTTGTCTCGACCATGGAAACCCAGTAGGTGACCCTGAGCAAGTTGTGCTTTCTCAGCCTCAGAGGTTGGCAATGGCAAAGCCCCTTATGAAGAAACTTGCCAAGCAAACCTTATGATAAGTTGCCATAAGTGGGAAATGACTTGAAGGCATGCAACAACAACAAACATGTAAAACAGAGCATTGACAATTTTTTGGGAGGGCAGTGAGATGGTTCTTACTCCACATGGGTCACCTACTGCCAAGCTATGCCACTGTACAGGTGTAATGTGCATATAACTGGTTGCACCACCAAGCACCCAATTTGCTATGTGCTGTATCAATCAGTGTGGAAAATGAAGGGTTAATTCCACTCTGTCCTTGACCAAAGACTTTACTAAAAAGGGCCGGACTCATACAGAATGCCTTAACAATAATCTCGTTGTGACGTGGCCAGTGCATGAATCATCATGACTAGGCTATCCCTGTTCCAAAATGAGTTTAGTTGTTGCATCAACGGAAGTCGATAAGAGATGCTCCAGGCAAAGATGGATCCAGGGCCCCTTACACATTACAGCATTATGATTTTACTTTAACTACTAAGACAAAAAGAAATAGTTGATAATGAAATAAATAATCAAAATGAAAGAATTATATTTTACATGATGGCTGCAGCCAGGATGATACATGTCCCCAACGGGAAAAAACATCATAATACCACCAAAGCAAGACTGGTCAGTGAGACTAATAGCTATGGATGAAATGGACAAGCTAGCTCATCTTCTGAAGGAGAAAAGCTTCGGCAAATTGGTAAATGATTGGGATCATGTCATGAGATATTTAAGTAATATGTGGGGAGAGCTTGCTATTGCTGGTTTTACAGGTAAAAGATGTAACAGAAAAGAGAATATATGGTATACATATGCAAGTATCTTTAAAATTGTGATCGAGTCAAAGGTAAAAATGTGACAAGGGATAATACAATTGTATTCATCAGGATCTACTAGAACGGATGTCAAGGATTTGAGAAAGAGAATTGCAAATGGAACAGGAATAAGTGAGTGATGATTGACTTCTGTGTTATTTTATGATTTAATAACAACAACTACTAAATTATAGCATGATTCCACTTTAACTGTCCTGGAAGTGTCCTATAGAAACCTTGGGTTTGCAGTTAGAGAGAGGCATATAGAATTCTTAGCCAAAGAAACACATTTCCCCTAATTGTAATAATTTGATAGGGACAGTCCAAATTAATCTTTTACTATCCCACTTTTTTCAAATGTTTTAGAAATGTCCCAGATTCTCTCTCCTCTTACCTCTTTGTCCTTAGGTTACTTCCATAGCTGCAAAAAAATGGGAAAAGCAGTTTGCATGAATTGATTCAAGCTGGGGCAGAGGAAAGAAAGGGTGGGATCCTGCTCTTCCCTGTTCATTTAGGCAAAAGCAACCTGCTGCAGCTTTTCCTATCTTATGTATTCATCTTCATTAATAACTACTGTCATATTGACCACACTCTGGCGTTACTTGTCTGCACACATCCTGGTTTTCATCTGTGAAATGTTGGGGGTTATGGAGAATTCTGGCGCCTCACCAAACTATAGATCCACAATTCCATAGCCTTGTTAGTTAAAGTGGAATCATAGTGCTATAAATGAGTAGTGTGAAACGGAGCCAAGATCAATCCCAAATTGTCCCCTTTCCAGGGTGACTGGCAGGTATAAGGTTTGGAGAACTTGATGTCGTGGCACATGAGAGGGATTAGGAAACAAAGTACTTGCGCCACATATAGACTCTGTGTATATGCTTCCTTCTTTTATGTGAACAGTCCTGTTAGCTGGTATTCAAAAGATTTGACTGATTTGTCTGAATCCTCAGCTCACAGTTCTCCAGGAGGATTTGGCTGTGTGGAAACTGAAGGGTTAATTCAATTTTGTCCTTGACCAAAGACTTTTGAATTGTTCAGCTCTCCTGTTTATGCTGCTTAAGGTAATATATACAATAAGCCAGCTAGCTTAACCCTTCATTGTTCAGCTACACGTCACAGTTTATTCATAGATCTGTGAGATTAGATGTCTATCGACCAAAGCTGCATAATAGGGATGGGTGATTTTAGCAGGTCCAGACTGCACACATGTACATGCACAGCTTTTCAACTTGTTGCTAAAATGGAATGGCAAACGAAACGAAAATTTTATGAGAGGGGAACACAAAGTGTGTCCTGTAGGTTGGATTTATCCCTGCCACAGGCTTTTTTGTAACTACCTGGGACACTCCTAAACCGCCTCCATCACCTTCCCTCAAACCCTCAATTTAAATCTGGTATTAAAACAAGGTGTAGGACCTTCCTGGGGGGGGGGGGCAGTGTGGTGTAGTGGTTTGAGTGCTGGGACTATGACTCTGGAGATCAGGGTGGTTCAATTCCCTGCTTCAGCATTTGAAACAACAACAACACAGGAACATCATGGGCAAGTCACATGCTCTCAGCCTCAGAGGATGGCAATGGAAAACCGCATCTGAAGAACTCTGCAAAGAAATCCCCATGAAAGCCTTAGGGTTGCCGTAAGTCAGAAACAACTTGAAGGCAAACAACAACAACAAGACCTTCCTATGCCTTGTCCATAGCTCACCAAAAGTGGGTATATCTGGCCACATCCACTTCTGATCCTCTCCTTTTTAGGGCTGATGCAACTGTCCTTCTGGCAGCAACAGTCCCAATTAATCCTCTGTCATCCTACTTTTTCAGCTACTTTTAAAATATCCTAGTTTCTCATTTTTCCTCCCACTTCCCCCCTCAAGTCCTCAGCTTACTTCAAGCGCTGCAAAGTGACTTTCAAAGTGCACTGTAAACTCAGCAGGGAGGAGAGGACAGGAGGGCTGGAATCGTGTCCTTTTCAGTAGGCTCAGGCAAAAGCAAACTGCTGTAACCTCTCTTACCTTGTAGGTTCATCTTCATGAACAACTCTTGCCATTTTAAACCCATTCAGCTGTTGCTTGGTCACATATGTTCCAGTTTTCATCTGTGAAATGTTAGAGGTAGATCATGGGGGCAGGAAACTGGTCCTCAGGTCTCCAGAATTTGGCTGCCCAGTCTCAAAACAACTAGGAAACACCTGTTTTAAAGGGGTTTCCCTGTGCCACCAAAATTCAGTAGTCTGGTTTGGGAGGAGAGCGTGGGAGACTGCATTTTGTTCAGTCTGTACAAAGTACTGATAAGAGTTGACTTTATTGGTGTCAGCTGAACTTTGGTCACAGGTTTAATGGCAGTTCTTGTTTTGAATGCTCTCAGCGAGGTGGAAAAACTGAAATAAATGATTCAGAGACATGTGGGTGACAACCGCCTTGCCATCCGAACTGTCACTAGACATGTATTGGGATAATAATTTATTTATGGGTGTGAGTGGGGAAAAAGAACCTCAGCATCTTTATTGTAATGGTAACAAGGAAACAGGAAATCTTGATAGCCATGGGCCCCAAGGGAAGAATACATCTCTTAATGCCATACTAATTACACTTCCAAAACAATGGTTTTGTATCCCCCCTCAGTTCAAAATGTTACTAAAGAATTATGGGGAAGGGATGAAACATGTCTTTTTTTAAACTGCATTCCAGAATCCCCATTACACAAACTTTTTAGGAAGCGTTATCTGATGAGTATCTAATTTTGGTGTTTATTTTACAGGAATACACACACATCCTTGGAAAACAGGAGGAGGTGATTTAAATCATGACAATTTACTTTAAACCATGGCCAGCAGTAAAAAGCTGATTCAAACCGTGGCAAGAAGTAGGAAAAGTTGATTTAAAATGTATCTTAATAGCATGTTGCATATTTCTTTATTTATTAGGTATACTAAATATGTAAATTTTCAATATAAACCAGAGGTAGGAATTGTGTTGTTGGACTGCAGTTCCCAGCATTCCTCACTCTTAGCTAGGGCTACTGAGACATGCAGTCCACCAACATCTGGATGGCATCATGATTCCTTTGCCTAATATAGCTGGTAACCTGAGAGTAAGTACTACTGAACCCAGTGAGACTCTCTGCCGAGTTGTTCACCATCCCAGGAATAACATGATCTAAGGACCTTATTACACTAGACGAATCCCGGGCAGAAACGGGGTTTAAAAGTAGAAAAAACCCACAAATGTGGGGTTTTTTTCAGACGATTTTTCTTCCAAACAGCAATAATACACGGAAAGTCAACAAAACAACACCTTTTTACTTTTGGGAACTTACCAAAAGTAACAAGGTGTTGTTTTTGTCAACTTTCCATTCATTTTATTTTTGTGTTATTGCTCTTTGGTGCAAATACTCAAATTGAACAGAAAGTCAACAAAAACAACACCAAAAGTAACGTGTTGTTTTTGTGAACTTTCAATTCACTTTATTTTTGCATTATTTTTCTTTGGCACAAATGCGTCTGAAAAACATCCTGCATTTGCAGTTTCTTTTCTACTTTT
The DNA here is from genome assembly GCF_019175285.1 of Sceloporus undulatus. Taxonomy (NCBI): domain Eukaryota; kingdom Metazoa; phylum Chordata; class Lepidosauria; order Squamata; family Phrynosomatidae; genus Sceloporus; species Sceloporus undulatus. The sequence goes on along the minus strand of NC_056522.1, from coordinate 363,520,570 downwards.
AAAATCCTGTTTCTGCGCTGGATTCGTCAAGTGTGATAAGGCTCTAAGAAGGTATATTTTTTTCATTTCTTCTTCTTTCTGTTTTGTTTTTCTTTTTCTCCTTCTTTTCTCCTAAAATTATTTTGCCTTAATCCCACAGTGCCTCCTAAACCAAATTGTTTTCCTTATGCAACCCATCTGTATTTTATTTAGAGACAAATGAGAGCACAGAACTTTCCCACAGCAAAGACTTGTATTAACTTCCAGGCAGGAATGGAAGAGCCATGCCAGACACTTGTTGAACAAACATCAAAATGTATTGTGGCACTGTTTGTTGTTGTTTGCCTTCAAGTCACTTCTAAATTATGGCGATCCTATCATTGGGTTTTCCTGACAAGATTTGTTCAGAGGTTTACCACTGGCCTCCCCTGAGGCTGAGAGAGTGTGACTTGCCCAAGATCACTCAGTGGTTTTCATGCCTGAGCAGGGAATAGAACCCTGGCCTCTAGACCTAACAATTTTTGTTGGCCACACTCTTTCATGGACTGCAACCACTCCATCAAATATGTGAAGTCTTGCTTCAGTTGTCAGATTATCTATACACTTGAGTACAGGATTTGATGAATGCATGCTGGATGAAAAACAGCCAGCTGAGGGGGAATTGAAAATGCAAAAAGGATCTGGGGTATTGCTATTGTTGTGTGCCTTCAAGTCATTTCCATCTTATGGCGACCCTAAGGTGGTGATATCATCTTGGCAAGATTTGTTCAGAAGAGGGTTGCCATTGCCCATTGTGATTTGTCCAAGGTCTCCCAGTGAGTTTCACGGCTGAGCTGGGAATCGAACCCTGTTCTCCAGAGTTGTAGTCGAATACTCCAACCATTATGCAGTGCTACTCCCCCCTTGCAATGGAGTAAAAAACCTTATCATTTGCTCTGGATCTTCCTCTGTTGCAACACCAGTCAGCTGTTTAAAACACAGCTTCACTGTGCAGAATAGCAACACTGCTGCTGTGGTGGTGAGTTGCTTGCTCTGGATTGTTGTTGTTGATGATGACTATTTATATCCTGCCTTCCTCCTAGTGCTCAGCCATGTAATTGATGCTGGATGCTTCATTTTGACCTCCGAGTGAGTTGCTTGCCATAGCTGTGCCCACACTTGACAACACAGTGGGATACGTGTGCAAATAGCCACCCAACAGTGCAACAGAGGGCCCCAGATAACAGAAGAGATTGGAGCAACTCTGGGGCCAAGATACTCTGGCTGCTCCCGGAGTTTGAATCCTGGTTCAGCCATGGAAAGAGACCTTGGGCAAGTCACATTATCTCAGCCTTAGAGGAAGCCAATGGCAATCTTCATCTGAATAAATTTGGCCAAGAAAATCCTGTAATGGGATTGCCTCCAGATTGTCTTGAAGACACACAAGAAGAACAACAGTAGTAATGACAACAAACCTGAATAATGTGAGGACGAAGCTAACTGCAGGTCTAAGACAACTGAAGAGCATAAAAATAGGAGGATACAACACAAACTTGGAAATTATCCCCTTCAACCCTCTTGCACAGTGCAGGAATTTTGCAGTTATCTGTATAGGACTGTGAGAGATGGCTGTCAAAAGAGATAGTCTGGCTCCCAATGCATTTGTCTCCATTGTTGAACAGATCTTGCCATTTGGTTTTCTCTACTTTATAAAAATATGCTTCCCTGAACATTTCTATCCATTGGTTCTAATCGTGACTCTGGAGTAACAGAGATACATCTGCTCCGTCTTGTGAATAACAGTGTTTCATTTATTTGAAGCAGTGGTTGGGAAATTTTGCAAACCACAGCTTCAAAAATGTAATTTTTACATGTTATGGTCATGCTGGATGTGAGATTCTGAGTTGTAGTAAAAAAACCCAAACCAAACCAAACTTTCCCAAGCAGTGATTTGAAGATAACTATCAACTATCTTGTCTTCTGGGGATAATTTAAACCATACTTATTCAACAGTGCTTTGTTGTTGCATTTATGTGCCTTCAAGGTGACCCCAATTTATGGCCTTTCATAGAGGTTTTCTTGGCAAGATTTATTTAGAGTAGCTTTACCACTGCCTTTGTCTAGGCTATATGAGGGTATGGCCCCAGGTCACCAGTGGATTTCCAAGGTTGAGCAGGATTTGAATCCTGGGCCTCATTCCCACTATATTATAAGCCAGCATACTAACCGATTTGAAGTGGTTTAAATGACCCTTGTTTGCACGTGAGCCGAATTGCTGAAGCAGTTTGGTGAGGGCCCCCCTGCACTAGACCCATTTAACACAGATCTTTTTGGTGCTCATTTTTTCTGCGCCTTCTGCAATAAATTGATTCAGTGCAAGTGTGAACAGGATGCAGATTGGAATTGATTCAAATTTGCCATTTAAATGTGCCTGCCGGCTGAATCGATTCATTAGTCAATGTGGATGACAAGTGGGTTATTTTACACAAAGAAAATGCAATCGGGGAAAATGTTGTGTAGTGTGTACACTAATGGTGTAACAGTGTGTTCACAAATGTAGTGTGAACCAGGCTCCCCTATCAAACTGATCCATCGATTGCAAACCAATTTATTTGTAAGTGGGAATGAGGCCCTGGTCTCCCGAACACTCAAACCACTACATCACCCAGGTTCTGTCTCCTTGGCAAATATGCATGGGGTTGTTGCCCTAATGATACAGAGGACAGTATTTCTTTGTGGCAGAGCTGGGAGGAGATGAGTGCCCTAGGCCCCAGAGCAAAGATCATAATATAGCCATATTTACATTTCTTCTACATAGGGATTTTTTAAAAAATTCCTCCTCTGGTTCTTTACTAAAACCTTTAACTTGAGAAAGGGCCACTGCATACCCTTCAACATTTCACAGATGAAAACCAGGACACATAAGGCCAAGCAGCATCAGCATGTGGTCAAGGTGGCAGAAGTTATTAATGAGGAAGAACGCACACACTGGGAGCAGCTGCACCAGTTTACTTTTGTCTGAGCCTACTGGGAAGGATGAGACTCCTTTTCTCTTCCCTCTGCTGAGTTAATTGAGGGCAAACCACTTTGGCACTTTGAACTTAGTTTGCAGCAAGAGAAATCAGTTGAGGACAAAGGTGGTAAGTGAGGGGAGGAGAGAGAAATTGGGATGTTTTAAAAGTAGCTGAAAAACTGAGATGACAAAGGATTAATCCTGGCTGTCCCTGCCAGTTCAGGACAGTTGGAAGATATGCAATTGAATCATTTTTAAGAAGTTGTAAGTAAGTGTAAGTTTAACATACTTCAGACTGAGTTTTAACCAGTCTATTTTTGAAAAAAAAGAAAAGAAAACTATGCAACTAAACAAATGTATAAACAAATTATACTTTTAAAACACCATATTTAAATAATCAAACTTCAATTTTAAAGCTGTAAGGGCTTTTAAACTCTGCCTTTATCCACACTGTTTTAAAGCATGAAAGAAAAACACTATTTTCCTCACCATGTGCCGTGCAAATAGAAAGGGGGGAAAGAATCTTAATTAAAATTTTAAAACATACAAAACCAAAGTAAAACACATTCCAAAGACACAATCCAGTTAAAACTAACCGTAGTGTCCCACTGATTGTCATTAAACTGGATTATGCTGTTTCAATATTTCTAGTCAAACCAGATCAATGGGATTGTTTGAAATATCAGCGACTGAAGACAGCACATAATGCAGAGCTGTTGTGAAATCTTCCACAGCTCTTTGCATGTTTCGTTATGATGTAACTGGGGTCAGAAACCAGTCAGATTTATATCCCTGAGGAAAACCCTCCCTTACATCAAGAAATACATTTTAAAACATTATTTTAAGCTTAATGTTCACAGTTCTAAGAAGCCACGTTGCCAGAATAATTTAAACTATGTGGGTGCCTTGCATGTTGATTAATTTGCTTGAGCACTGTGTAGTTTTGTGTTTCTTGCATCCTTTATTCTGGGGATTACTTTGGGAGCAGAAGCAGGAAAATCACTCTGTGGCTCTCCAGATGTTGTGCTGTCTAGCAGTGATGGCAGATGCAGTCCACAAATACCTGGATGGCAACCATTTGATTATCCTGTGTCTGAATTTCAGCTATGTTTTGCTTTTGGGAGACAAGCAAAGTATTCTGGCCCTTACTTTTATTAGGTGAATGGACCACACACAAAACAACACCAACAACAAACCAAAAACCAAACCCTTAAAAATATCTCTTTTAAATGCTTTGAAACAAATTTGATACTCTGCAAGGCATCTGACACGTGTGATGTCTTGCAGTGATATGGGGCCACCAGAGACCTGTTAACTGGAAAAAAAGAAAGCTGTCTATACAGCTTCACCCCTCTAATGTGGTTTCCCCTCCTCTGCAAATGCACAGCATTGACACCACCAGCTTGGAGTTTAGCAACAAGACTTAGCTGCCGGGAACTGCATGTAAGTGTTCAAGATAATAATTTTTACAGCCTGAGGAATAACAGATATCCAACTGCCGAGTCACCTCCACCCACTAGCAAACCTCGTGTCCACTTCCAAACCCTGAGTTGTTTCTTGATTCTAGATATAAATGCTACAATCTGAGCCCCTAGAAGCTATGAATTTTATTTTCCACACCATTTGTTCAAAATTCTCAATAAGGGTTTTCATGATGCAGAGGCAGTTGTGTCATTAGTAATCATTCGTATTGTGCATTTGTTGAGTTGTTATGTGCCTTCAGAGTTGAACCCCTTTTTGGTGATAGGGGTTGGGGATATTCAAAGTGTATGAGAGGCTGCAAGGGGAACAGTTCCACTCATTAAAACAGCAATATGCCCTTGACGATACTGAGCAATTATGCTCTGAGCAGAAATTCAAAACTGGAATCTGTTGATTTAACCCTGCAACAGTATCCACAGGATATCAAAATGTGTATCCTACAAGATTACAATAATCAGGACCCATGTGGTGCTCTGTGGATGCAGTATTTATTTTACTTTGGTTTTGTTTTATTTTGGGGTATTGGTTTGTTTGTTTTTTATTTTTATTTTGGAGTACAGCAACTAGACTGTTGGCTGATTCAAGACACAGGAGCCTAAGTGGTGTTCTGCTTTTTCTGAATCATCATCACAGGCAGAACTTGTCACAGAGTGAATGATTTAGGGCTTTATCGCACAGTTTAAAAACCTGAATTACTGCTGCTTAATTCTATTCAAATTCGGGATAAATCCAGATTTTATCACACACATTTTTGCCACTGCCAGGTAGGTGCCTCCTGGGTAATGTCCAGCTAGAATCCAACTTCAGCTGGCTGATTTGCAAAGCTGGGACGCTCTGGATCCAAATCTGGATGTATCCTGAATTTGAAGTGAATGGCAGCAGTAATTCGTTTTTTTAAACTGTGCGATAAAGTCCTTACTATCCAAACAGATCCTCTGGATAGTCTAAGTATAATGTGGAATACTTATATAATGCGGAAGCCAGCTGCTGCAGTAAAGGATTTATTTACAGAGGAAGGCAGGAGACAAACACTACCGTATATACTAAACTATAAGTTGACCTCATGTATCAGTCAAGGGCAGGTTTTGTGACCGCAATTATGGATTTTGGTCCCAAAACCTGCCCTCAAGACAGGGATGTAGCCAAGGGGGGGTTCTTGGGGACCGGAACCCCCCTTCCATTAGAAAAATGAATGGTGTGTGCTGCTGTGCCGCCGCACCCAAGCCCCATTATAATGGTGGCACTTAGTCTGGACCCCCCCTTCCTAAAATCCTAGCTACGTCCCTGCTCAAGAGTAAACCTTAGGGGCATCTAACAAAGGCTGTAGCAAAGGAAAACAATGCCAAAGAACTTACTAAATTCTAGCAGGCAAAACTGTTTGTGCTCATACTAAAGGCCGGATGGATGAGAACATAGAGTGGGTTCAGTGATTCCAGGGCAGATGACACTCTTGCCTTTCACCTAGGATTGTTCCTTTTTAAATGAGAGTGAAAGTAAAATACCTACACTGACCCATGAATAAGTCAACTCAGGTTTTTTGGGATAATTTTTTGACTTAAATTTCTATACTTATACACGAGCATACAGTGGACCCTTGTTATACGCTGGGGTTTGGTTCCAAGATCCCTCATGTATAACAAAATCCGTGTATGCTCGAGTCCCATTAAATATAGCAAAATGGTGTCCCTTATAAAAAATGGAAAATCGAGGATTGATATTTGAAATATATACATTTTTGAACCTTTTCAATACAGGGGTACCCCGGGTTACGAAATTAATTCGTTCCGCCGCCGCTTTCGTAACCCGAAAATCTTCGTAAGGCGAAAAAGCCATAGGCGCTAATGGGGAAAAGCCGCGATTTCGTGCGAAATAGCGCCGAAAAGCACCAAAAATTTTTTCGTAACCCGAAATAACCTTCGTAACCCGGAACAGTTTTTTTGAATGGATTTTTTTCGTAACCCGGAAATTTCGTAAGGCGGCGCATTCGTATCCCGGGGTACCACTGTAATAAATAAATAAATAAATAAATAAAATATTTATTTATATCCCGCTTCTTCCGTTTGGGGATCGAGGCGGGTAACAACAGAATTTATGCAGTACACAATACAAAAACAATAAAACCCACAAAACCCTGACCCAACCCTCCCTCCCAAACTATAAAATTGACATAATAAAACATGATTAAAATATATATCAATACTACAAGGTTATTCTACAATCCATGAATGATGATGAGATATAGTAAGAAGGACAGGTGCAATTGGTTCTGGGCAGTTATCACTCAGGGAAGGCCTGCTGGAAGAGAAAGGTTTTTGTTGCTTTTTTAAAAGCCTTCAATGAGGATAATTGGCAAATCTCTTCCGGCAGGTCATTCCAAGCTTTAGGAGCTGTAGCAGAAAAAGATCTCTGGGAGGTCACTGCCAGTTTGGTTTTTCTTGGTTGTAAAATTTTTTTCCTGGAGGAACAGAGTGTACGGGAAAGATTATATGGGAGGAGGCATTCCTTCAAGTAGACTGGACCCAAGCCATTTCAAACCATGTATGCTTGAATCCGTGTATAAAAAATCCATGTATAAGAAGGGCCGACTGTATAAGTATATACAGTACAGCACTTACATTGCTCACAGAACAAACCAAAACCAAAAACTCTCTCTTGCACACTCTCAACTTCTCTCACCACAGAGAATAACTTGTTATCCTTTTTACATTCTCATGTGGCCTTGGCTAGGCTGCTATATAAACACAGCCTTGCAGTTCAGGTGCTCCCAATACACATTCAGTGTTTGGCTTCAAAACTACTTTGTCCAAGGTCATGATCGCCCCATGTCCAGGCCTACACACTGAGACACACTCTGCAGTTCTGCAGGCATAATATATTTCAGCACCTAAGTGTGACAGAACTTTCCTATTATCTAGTATCATTGGAAACACAATACATTCTGGCTCTGAATTCTCATATTACCCCAGAGCAAGCATGTCATGCATGCACACACCTAACCCATTTGCACTGCCAAAACTGGTACCTTCCCACAAATGGGCTTCTCCTGTTTTCACCACTGATAAGGGGTGGTCACTAAAGTCCTTGATCAGAGAAATCGTGTCTGAAGCAGGTCCGCCCCACAACTTTCTTCTCTGCCTCCTTCCCTAAATTGGAGCTCTACAGACAGTTCTGGGCTACAACTGGTAGCTGGACTAGAAATATGCTTTGATTTTTAAAAATGCTATCGATATTTTTGTGGTTGTTGGATGTCTTCAAGTCGTTTCTGACGTATGGCAACCCTATCTTGGGCATTTCTTGGCAAGACTGGTTCAGAGGAGGTTTGCCATTGCCTTCCCCATTGGGCTGAGAGAGTGTGACTTGCCCGAGGTCACCCAGTAGGTTTCATGGCTGAGCTAGGAATCAAACCCTAGTCTCCGGAGTCATAGTCCAACACTCAAAGCCCACTACACCATGCTAGCTCTCTGTTGATATTTTACTGATGTATAATCTATTGTATGTCTTTACCTGTAAACTGCCATGCCTCCATCCTATAGAATCCCAGGATTTGCAGTTTAGTGAGACACCAGCATTTTTTTTTGGTAGAAAAGGCCAAAGACCTAATCAAACTACAAATCCCTGGATTCCATCAGATGGTGATGCAGTGGTTAAATGCCTGTACTGCAGCCACTCACTCAAAACCACAAGGCTGCGAGTTCAAGACCAGCAAGAGGGCTGAAGCTCGACTCAGGCTTGCATCCTTCTGAGGTTGCTAAAATGAATACCCAGATTGTTGGGGGCAAATTAGCTTACAGTTGTAAACCACTAGACACTGCTTTGGTGGTATATAAATGAAGCTTTGTTTGTTTGTTTGTGTCAAACTGCATGATTTCTCCAATGTAGATGCATCATACAAGACCTAGCATAGTATCATGGTTTGAACATTGGACTATGACTCTGGAGACCATGGTTTGAATCCTGGCTCGGCCATGGAAATCCACTGGGTGACCTTGGGCAAAAAGTCACACTCTCTCCACCTCAGAGGATGGCCATGGCAAACCCCCCTCTTAACAAAATGTGTCAAGGGAAAAAAAACCACTATAGGGTTGCCTTAGGGTTGCCACAAGTCAGAGAAGACTTGAAGGCACACAACAACAGCAACAATTTTACAAGGTCTTTACCCTTCTCTGTCAAAGAGTGCTGGTGCCTCCCAAAACTATAAATCCCAGAATCCTGAAAGTTGGAGCCATGGGCAGTTTAAGTGATGTAATATTGCATTATATCTACAGTGTAGAAACACCCAGGACTGGATTCTTCTTAGGGTCACCATAAGTCAGAAAGGCCTTGGAGGCACACAACAACCATTTTGCAAGATCTTTTACCCTTCTCATGCCACGACAGTCAAAAATGGGGTAAGACTGCATTATTTCCACAGCATAGAAAAACCCAGGGTAGGATTGCCATTAGTCAGAAAGAACTTGAAGGCACACAACAACCACCACCACAACAACCAACATCTGCATTCTGGAGCACTGGGGTCTTTTGGCGAGACAGGGAAGGGTCGATTGGGGACCAGAAAGAATGAAGAGGGAACCCCAAAAGGACTTACAGAATCTGGCTGGCTTTGGCTCAGGTCTGGGTGGCACTCAGGCTTGCCTTTGCGCTTTTATGCACAGTCTTGCTCTCTGGTCTCAGTTTGAAGAAGTGTGCGTTTGAAATTCGGCTCAGCTGGTGCTCCTGGATATATAGCAGGCAGGAGGAGGAGGAGAAAAAGAAGGGAGGAAAAGGAGGAGGAGGGTGCCCAGGACTGCCCCCCTCTGCATTTCTCCTGCCTGCTTTTGGAAACTCCACCAGATTTTGACAAGAGAGCAAAGAGGATCTGCAGAGAAGTTTTCTCACCTTGGAATTTCCAAGTCGAGGCTGCAAAGAAGGGCATCGTCAGCTCCATGGGAATGGGGCCCAAGCTCTATTCTCAAACTCTGGCCTTCCAGGTGTTTTGGATTTAGGCTCCCAGAATCCCAGATTATCGGCCAAGAGGATTCTGGGAGTTGCAGTCCACTCCAAAACACCTGGAGGGCCAGAGTTTTGAGGACCACTGCAAAGTCTGGATGATGAGCCAGCCCCATGCATTCAGGGAAGCTGATCAACTCCCCTTTTAACATCACAATTTTATGATGTAATCATCAACGATTTGTGTTAATTTGCACTATTTTATTCTATTGTGTAATTTTAGTATAATTTATTTTAAAAAATTATATCTCCTCATGGTGGGTTAGATTGTACACATAGGCAGGCTTTTATCTGTTTTTTAAAAAAATTGTTTTGCTTTGTAAAGCGCTATGTAAAGCCTATGGTGGTCTATAAAATAAATGTAATGATAATAATGCATGGGTGAAAGAAAGGAAAGTGACCCCCCCTCTCCCCAAGAGAGCAGCAAGGAGTTTATCACACAGAGGTAAATTGGTTAATTCCCATGCAGAAATGGAATTTTAAAATTCACGTTTGTGGGTTGTTTTTCAGACACCTTGGCGTCAATGAGAAATAATGTGACATTTATCCAAAAGCAAACAAAACACACTTCTTTTTACTTTGAGGAAGTTATTTGCATTCCCCCCCCCCACATTCACAGGGGTCCTGTGCCCCAAACCCCAGCAAATGTGGCGGGATGAGTGTATTATTATTATTCAATTTATTTATATCCAGCCTTCCTCCCGGCATAGGGTCTCAAGACAGCTAACAAATTTAAAACTGTCCAAGGTAAAACAAAATGCAACATTAAAAATACCAAGTTTTAAAAAACAATTAAACAGTTTCAAAAGGTTAAAACACCAAAGAGCATGGATTTATATTTATATGAGTGGTCTTTTAAGCGTTGATTCTGGAATGTTCTTCATTTTGTGGGACTGTCCTCCCTCTTATGGTGCCTGGTCCTCCTTTGCAATGAGGACATCTGGTCATCCTGCTCTAATCCCCCCAATTCGGTTTACAAAGTGCAAAACATTGGAAGGACCAGAGTCAGAGAACCACCATAGAAATGACTGGAAGGCCCACTGCCATCATAAAAAGCCAGTGGCTGGGCATTCTGTTGTTGTGATGATTGTGTGCCTTCCAGTCATTTCTGTCGTGGTTCTCCAACTCTAGTCCTCCCAATGTTTTGCCCTTTGTACATCACTCACAAAACTACAAATCCCATAATTACATAGCATTAAGCCATGGCAGTTAAAGCAGTGTCAAACTGCATTATGGTGCATCTAAGACAAACCTATTGCTAGGTTTTCTTGGTAAGTTTCTTCGGAGGGCATTTGGAAGGGTCATCCTCTGAGGCTGAGAGAGTGTGACTTGCCCAGGGTCACCCACTGGTTTTTTATGTTCAAGCAGGCATTTTAACCCTGGTCTCCAGAGTTAAAATCCAATGCTCCAACCTGGGAGGTTAGTCCAAAAGGTAAGAACCAGGATTCTGGAAAGGAGGGTTTGAATCCCCACTCGGCTATGGAAACCCACAGGTGGACCTTGGGCAAGTCATACTCTCTCAGCTTCAGAAGGAGGCAAAAGCAATCCCCTCTGAACAAATCTTGCCAAGAAAGCCCTTGGATACAGTTGCTTTAGGTCACCATAATTCAGAAAGGACCTGAAGGCTCACAACAAAAGCCCTGAAGGGAAGACATAGGAGTTTATACCACAGGATTTTTCCCATGAAGAAATGGGATTTAGAACAGGGAAATCCCATAAAAGCGGGATCATTTTCACACTAAATCGCATATTAAGGCGAATAGAAAGTGAAAAAATCCTGCAAAAGAGGGATCGTTTTCACACTAAATCGCGTATGACTGCATAAAGTGAAAAAAATTCTGCCAAAGAGGGATCGTTTTCACATGACGTGGCGGGCAATGAGCATTAATGTGAAAATAAACTGCACAGAAAGTGGACATAATCAACTGCTTTTTAATTTCTGGATTTTCTTGAAAATTAAAAAATGGCCGATTTTGTCCACTTTCTGTGTGGTTTATTTTTGCATTAATGCTCAATGCTCCTCATGAGTGTGAAAACGATCCTGCTTTTGTGGGATTTTGCCTGGATGTAAATCCCGTTTTTGCATGCGATTTAGCCACTTAGCCTTCTGTGATATACTTCATAGCTGTGTTAGTCTGGAATATTAGTATGCAAAGGGATCTTGTAGCACCTTTGAGACTTAAGTGAAAGAAAGACGTTGTAGCGTGAGCTGCTGTGGACAGCTGAAGACATAGACCAAGCCTACTGATGCTACGACTTCTTTCACACAGTTAGTCTCAAAGGTGCTACAAGATCTCTTTGCATATTAAAGTCCAAAAGATAAGATTTCCAATACCTGTGCTGTAGTGCAACACTTTATTTATTTATTTAGCGCTGTAGATTTGCACAGCGCTGTAGATAAAACAATAAATATATAAGAGTAAGCCTTCCTATGGCATACAATCTAAGAAATAATAGGATAATATATATAAAATACATAGCAATACAGGAAATGGTTCAATAAAACAGGCAACAAAAAAGAACATCAAATAGCAAAACACATCTGGAAGGCTGCATTATGGGAAGCATAAGGTGACCAAAATGGTGAAAGGTCTGGAAGCTTAGGGAGCTGGGTATGCTTAGTCTGGAGAAGAGAAAGTTAAGAAGTGATATGACCATCATGTTTTTTTAAATTATTTATTCCATATATATATATATATATACTTAAGAATCACTTTATGCACATAATTTCCCTTTTTCTTATATCATTTAATATAAATAAAAAAGCAACAGCAACAGTAATTCCAGTATCAATGTCTACAATCATTTCTACGTCCTCCTAATTTATCTTTAACTTTCTGACAACTTAATCTATTATTATCATTGTTATCCTTTTGTCATCAATTATTTCTAATTTTCTCTTTGTAATCTATTTTGTATATTCCACTTGTAATAGTTGAACTCCATCACATCTTATTAACAGCTCAGTACATACTGAAAAATCAATGTATATAGATTAAGAAGTTCCAGTATCAAAAATCACATTATTTTAATCTTTCATTGACAGTTTTATAATTCCACAGATTGCCATGATAATTGTCTATAAAATAAGAATGTTCTTCATTGCTTTTAGAAATGTGTTATTCAGCAGCACAGTAAGTTTATCAAGTTCTAACATATCAATAAGCTTTATCTGCCATTCCTCTACCGTGGGTGTATTTTTTGTCTTTCCACTTCTTTGCACAGGCAGCTGTAACCATATATAGAGCATCATCTTCCAATGCTTCCAATGCTAGAAGTGACATGACCATTATGTTTAAGTATCTGAAAGAGTGTCATACTGAAAAAGGAGCAAGCTTGTTTTCTGTTGCTCCAGAGACTAGCCCATGGAGCAGCTCTATGATTCTATGGAGTTTATCACACAAAGGAGATTGGGAGTTTATTCTGTGAATATCCTGGAAAAATCACGTAAATCTTTTTACTGTTGGGATTTTGGCGACAGTGCATTTCCAATATCACTTTATTTGTGCAATTGCGTGTGATAATTATTCGTGCAATTATTCACCATTTCCACTTCATTTGCAGGATACTTTAAATGCACTTTAATCTCTCTTTAATGCCGAAATTACCCCCAGTGTGATAAACTCCAATGTTTGGTTCATCGACATGACACCAATATTTAACTTGAACACTGTTTGGTTGGCAGAGATCAGGCATTCCAGGAGCCCTTTTACAGTTCAGAGAGTCTCTCTGTGTGTGTATGTGTGTGTTGTGTACCTTCAAGTCATTTCTGACTTTTGGTGACCCTAAGGTGAACCTATCATGGGATTTTCATGGCAAGATTTGTTCAGAGGAGGTTTGTCATTGCCTTTCCTTGAGGTTGAGAGAATGTGACTTGACCAAGGTCATCCAGTGGGTTTCATGGCCATTATCACTATGGAGTGCATGGCATTATCACTAGGTAGTGCAAAAGGGCCCATGTGGTTAAACTAAGGGGCCCAAAAGGGTGGTCTGGAGGTGCCCAGTTTTTCTCTGGAGGGATGCTGCAGCAGCCAAACCGTGCAATGTCCCTCCAGACCTAAAAGAACATGGAAAAAATGGGGGTTTTTCTTGGCACACGTGGACAATGTCATCAGTGCATCATTGACCCACTGTGATATGTCCATGATGCAAGCGCAGTGACCAGAGGTGCGGGAGCCCGGCATGATGGTGGCAGCGGTACATTCTAGGGTTCTGGAGCTTGCAGTTGCTGTGTGCTCCAAAACCCTAGAATCAGTGCAGGCATGCTGCTTCTCACCCGTCTGTCTTGGGCCTAAGAAAGAGCAATGGGTTTTTAAACATTATTTGAGACTGCATAAAGTTGAGCCAAATCTGTCTACACTACACACTTGAACCTTGGTTTCCAGAGTCTCAGTCCAACAATCAAACCACCATGCCATGCTCTCTCTCTCTCTCTCTCTCTTTCTCTCTCTCTCGCGCGCACACACACACTGACTATATATACTCAGTAGAGAAAATAGCATCACACTTAATGTAAGAAATTTGGGGCTAAATAAAAATGAAGAATACATAGTAAAGGTAATATTAAAAGCAGAGGCTGGATGGCCATCTGTCGGGGATGCTTTGATATGGATTTCCTGCATGGCAGGGGGTTGGACTGGATGGCCCTTGTGGTCTCTTCCAACTCTACGATTCTATGATTCTATGATCTCATGGAGTTGTTGCCTTGGGTTGGAAGTAAAAAAAATCAGTGTGAAGTAAATCTAATCTTGAAAAAATATGCAGTCAGTCAGCCTTTCGTATTCACAGGTCTCTTTTATCCACAGATTCAGGCATCCATGGTTTGCAAAATATTTTAAAAATATATAAATTCCAAAAACCAAACCATAATTTTGCCATTTTATATAAGGAACACCATTTTACTATGCCATTGTATTTAATGGGACTTGAGCATCCACGGATTTTGTTATCCATGGGAGATCCTGGAACCAAACCTCAGCGGATAACAAGGGTCTACTGTGTAGCCAAATTTTTATTGTTTGATTTTCTTAGAGAACAAAGATTGAAATATATTGGACAGATAAAGATAGAATCTTGGACCAATAAATGAAAAATGTTGATTGAGAAAGTTAATGTACAAGGAGGCGGTGGTTGGGGTGGTTATAGAGATTTTAATTATTACTCATATTGTAGAAAATGGATCATGGAGTGTCATATAAATCTATTATTATTATTATTAACCTTTATTTATGAAGCGCTGTAAATTTACACAGCGCTGTACATGCAATCTTTTTAGTTAGACGGTTCCCTGCCCTCAGGCTTACAATCTAAAAAGACATGATACAGAAGGAGAAGGGAGTGGTGACGAGAAAGGGTAAGAGGTCCAGCAGTTCCTCTCAACCTCCGAGGCCTGGACCAAGGCAGATGGACTGGAGGGAGGGCAAGGCTTCATAATGGATGGTTAATCATTATCCAGGGAAAATACATAATCACAAGTAGGATAATACATATACAGTACATAGGAATACAGGAAATGGATCGATAAACAGCCAACAACAGAACATCAGATAGTAAGCGACAATTATGCGATGCCTGGGAAGGCTTCTCTGAATAGGATGGTTTTCAGCTCCATTTTGAAGCTGGTTAAAGAAGTGATGGCTACTCTATGTATAGCCGTAAAGAGGGAGGGTGAAGGATAGGGGAGCAAAATAAATCTGAATCATTATGCAAATGTTTGTAAAATGTTCAATAAAATTTTAATAATAAAAAAGGAAACCACCATGGCAGCTGCAGTATCCCTGGCATTCATTCTCTGGCACTAGAACTTGGGCAACTGGGAGGCAAACACAACCGGATGCCACACCTAGCAGAGAACTCATAGCAAATGCAAAGAGAGCAGAACACATCTTAAGCTCTTGCACCTCATCTGTTGCAGTGTCAGCTCTTCAAGTGGGCACACGCATACAGTCAGAATATTGCATTATTCTGGGTTTCCTTCCTCTTGGCGCACCCACATGGAGCGAAGAAGCCAAAAATGCATTTATCTAGGCAAGGTAAAGCTATGAACAGCTTGAGGACTGCATTAAATATCCAAGTTCTTCTCCTTCGTTTGTCACCAGAAAAATGTCAGTTCATTTTTAAAAGATTAATTGAGCCTCACCGTTCAACAGAAAGATGGCAAATTGTCATTTTTGTTGTCATCATCATCAACAACAACATCAGTTATGCTTCTTGAGGGGTTAAATAGAGAGCTCACTGTATCACTATCACCAGACATTGAAAGGAGAGTAAATTGCTATTTAATTAATTTAGTAATATTGTATAATAGGTGAAGGGAGTTTACCAAAATTATTGGTGGACAACTGTGGAAGACGAGAGGGCCATGCCGGTCTCTAGGACCCCGTAGAAGGCTGCACTTACTCCTTCCATCATCATCAACATCATCATCATCATACAACATCAATAATTTTATTTTGTTTCAAAGCATCCTCTACAGCTGTATCTGCACTGCAGAAATAATCCAGTTTGACAACACTTTAACTGCTATGGTTCAATGCTATGGGATTCTGGGAAGTGTAGTTTTGTGAGACATTTAGCCTTCTCTGTCAGACAGGTCTGGTGCCACAACTAACTACAATCCCCAGACTTCCATGCATTCAGCAATGGCAGTTGAAAAGGTGTCAAACTGGATTACCGTATATACTTTACTATAAATTGACCTCATGTATAAATTGAGAGCAGGTTTGGGGGCCAAAATAATGGATTTTGATATGACCCATGGATAAGTCGACGGTAAAACTTAGAGGTATCTAAAGGGATCTAAAGGATGATGGAAAGGACAATGATGCCAATGAACATATAAAATTCTGGCAGGCATAACTGTTTGTGCTCATCTTAAAGGCTGGATGGATGAGAGAGTAAAGGGGATCCATGATTTTTTTTGGTGCTCCCAGGATGGAGTAAGCTCTCGCCTTTTACCACTCTATTGAGAGAAAGGGGATGGTACCATACATATGAGTTAATATAGTACTTACATTGACCTGTGCAGAAGTCGACCCAGGTTTTTTGGGTCAATTTTTGGTCTAAAATTTCTAAACTTATACATGAGTATATACAGTATATAATAATACGTTTTCTATATAGTGTTATATTTTAAAATGTGTTTTATTCTTTTAATAATTATCTGTTTTAATATTGTAATAATTTAATTCCTTTTAAATGTACTTTTTTCTATATTTTAATTGTACTTTTTTAATGTTGTGAAGCCGCTTTGAGTACCATTTCTGGGAAGAGAGCGGGATACAAATATAATAATAATAATAATAATAATAATAATAATAATAATAATAATAATAATAATATAATTTCTGTTGTGTGGATGGAGTTTATGAGACATGGAGACATGTTTCTGGGCCTTCTTGAGCCCCTAGAGGCACTTTGGGACATTTTGAGTCTCCTGAGAGGTCCAGGGGGCTCCTAACATGTGTGTATGCCCTCTATACTCTCTGGAGAATATCTGGGGCATATAGAAGCAAAAAACTTTCTTTTGATTTAAAAAATGCAATTTGTTTTACTCTCGTGGGCCACAAAATCTGTCTTGGCAGGCTGCAGGTAGCATGTGGGCAACATTTTGCCCACCGCTGCTATATACCCTGACAACATGGGAAGGAGGTAGGCTGCAGTGTTTTCTATTCTGCCGGAGGCAGAGAAATATCTTAGGTCAGCCAAGATGTAAGGAACAGTGTAACAAGGCCAAAAGCCAAAATATATTATCTGATCTGGATGCTAAGCAGGATCAGCTCTGGTCAGTAGTACTTGGATGGGACACAGCCAACCGGCATTAGGTGCTGAAGGCTATATTTCAGAAGGTGCCAGATCCTTGCCGTCCTGAGAGAGTATGACTTGCCCAAAGTAACTCAGTGGGTTTCCGTGGCCAAGAGGGGATTTGAACCCTGGTCTGCTGGGTCAGTGACTCTCTCAAAGGAAAAAGGAAGACTCACCTTAAAAGAAATGTCTCTTGCAATGAAATGATCAATCTGCTCTCACTTTCTCTTTTTAGGGGGAAAAACATATTGAACGTGATTTCCCTGGCAAGACTATTCCTCTTGAATGTATTTAGCTTTTTAAAAAGCACACCTTGATTAATCATGTTGGCTTCTGAGATATAGCTCCAAAGGAATTGTTCTGAAATAGCATTTGAAAAATAGTTTTTGGATTACAACTCCCAGAATCCCCAGCCACTATGGCCATTCGAGTTATAGTCCTCAAAAAAAGTAACCTTCCTGAGCTATGTTTTGGCGTCACCTTTATATATGTTTGCTATAAATCAGACAAAACAGTTCCTCAAAATATACTTACCAGCTACCATGCAGTTCACAAAGACTCATGATAGTGGGGCATGAGATCAAACCACAAGTATGAGCACATAGTTCAGCGTGAGACCAACTGCAAGTGGGATGGGCCATAGCACAGTTGCAGAGCTCATGTCTTACATTCAAATGTTCTCTTATTTAATCCCTAGTTGAGAACTACTGAGTGGGACTTGCAGTTTAATCCGTTGGAGAGTGCCTGGATGAGAGGGATATCTTGAGCCTCCCTATATTTAACTCCCTTCCTTCCATCCTATTGATCATTTCAGATTATCTGTAGTATCCTTTCCTGAGCCCTATAAATAGCCTCTCTTTTTTTGGAGATGGGTTGAAACATGGGTGTGCCACAGAATGATAAGGACTTCATCACAGGGAGACAATTGGAAGTATAAATGGGGATTATCCTGTGATAATTGTGCATTCAGAATTAAGATTAAAGCTCCATTATCCTGGGAATATCCAGTGAAAATCGTGCAATTGCAATAAAAGTTTCCACATGATGTCACACTGAAAAGTGATTAAAGTGCCATTAACCTGTGAATAACCAGGCAATAAACAACAACAAATCATTCGCAGGATTTTCCCGTGAATGATTTGTTGCTGTTTATTGCCTGCTTATTCCCTGGTTATTCCTGGGATACTGTCTGTGAAAATGTTAACCGCTTTTTAATCACAATTGCGCAATTTTCATGGGATAATCCCAATTTAAACTACCAATTCCCCCCCATGTGATGAAGTCCACTGGCATTGCAGTGCTTCCTCATATAAACTGTTTTATAATGATTCCAAAGAACTAGATTTCCCAGTTTCCATCCCATACTGTTACTTTTGGCAAGCTCTTTGTTTCATTCTTTTAAGGGTTTTTTTTTTTTTTTGCAGGGGTAAGAAGGAATTGGCAGAGCTAAAGCTTTTGAGCTGGTTGAAAACGAAATAATGAAGCTGTTCAAACAATTTAGATAAAAAGGCGTTGAATGATAACAATCAAATAGCACTACTAAGCAATAAAACAATGACAAAGACATGAATTAAACAGCAGTAAAAACATCCAAGCAGCAATAAATTTGAAAACATTAAAAGCTGAACTGCCAATTTTAAAACCTTGCCCCAGCTATATTATTCTATATAGATGTATACATATAAATGTATATTTGTTGTTGTGTGCCTTCAAATTGTTTCTTATGGTGACCATAAGGTAAACCTATTATGGTGTTTTCTTGGCAAGATTTGTTCAGAGGAGATTTGGCATTGCCTTCCCATGAAGCTGAGAGCAAGGTCACCCAGTGGATTTCATGGCCAAGTGCAGAACTGAACCCTGATCTCCAGAATCATAGTCACATTTACTGGAGTGACTGTCACAACAGAAATATTTAAAAATTAGGTTCCATCTTCTTCAGCTTCTTCTGTCTTCTTCATTTATCTAAATAAATGTCAGCCATACCTAAACATACCTAAATAGAGTGGATGGTACTGTATGTTCCAAAGTGGATCAATGCTGTCATGTGTCATCTTCTATCTAAGCCATGAATGTTAGAAGCCAATAATTTCAAAGTTTTCTCCTTCCTCCCCTCTAATGCATTTTCATCTGATGGTATTGTTGTTCCAGCCACCAACAAATCGATTAGGCTCTGAGATTCTGAGTTTTAATATCTAGCCACTGATGGTTTGCATTTTGAGTCAGGACTGCAGACCAATCCTATCTTGCACTTTCTGAAATTCATACTTATGTTTGTTGTTATTATGCCTACAGACATTGCAGGTCTGATCTTGGATGTCTGCGCTTCAATGACACACATTTTTAGAATTTATACAGGTGCAATACCTATGTTGTTGCTGCTATTGTTGTGTGCCTTCAAGTAGTTTCTGACTTATGTCAGCCCTAAGGGGAGCTATTGCTCTGGAACTGAAAATATGTGACTTGCCCAAGCTCACTGTTGGTTTCCATGGTCAAGCACAGAACTGAACCCTGATCTCCAGACTTGTAGTCCAATGGTCAAACCATTATACCACTCTGGATCTCATACCTATACTATGCCATATTCTTTGCATATACACAGTAACTTAGTGTAACACAATACTACAGTGACATAGTACAGTGGGCCCTGGATATCCAGGACCCCTTGTTGATACCAAAATCCATGGATGCTCAAGTCCCATTAAATATAATGTCATAGTAAAATGGTATCCCTTATATAAACTGGCAAAAATGTGTGTTTTTCTGAATACACACACACACACACACACACAGAGAGAGAGAGAGAGAGAGAGAAACACACCTTTTTTCCAGTTTATATAAGGGATACCATTTTCAAGCCGTGGATGCTTGAATCAATGGATAAAAAAAAAAAAGTGGATATGGAGGCTGACTGTATCTCTATGGCCTGTTACAGACAGCCAAAATAAAGCTTCTTCGAGTCACAGTGGAGGTACGGTGTTTCTATGATAATTGTCCTTGTGATCACTTGAAAATAATGAAGAAACTGAAGTTGGCCTTTAACTGTTTACATAGAAGCATGGAGTTTAAAGAGTCCAGAGGTCACAACAAAGCCACGCTCCAGCCCTAAGGACTGGAGCATGGCTTTGGTGTGGCTTCTGGAGTCTTAGGATGCATGCATCATTGAAACACCATACCTCCACTGTGACTCGAAGCAGCTTTATTTTGGCTGTCTGTAACAGGCCTATATGTCTTAGAAGGATCTCCAGGGTTACTACGTACTTCATTATACCCAAGGTCTGCTCAGGTTGTTTCAGTGTCACCACTCCCTGTTTGCCATATTATTGAAACTAGGTGTGGAGCACCTTTTTATCCTTATACAGTAATCTGACCATGATAAACAAGTTTGAAGTTAAGACGTCATGAAGAGATCAGCGAGGAAGGAATCCACAGGTGAGGAGAGAGAGGAGATGAGGAAGGAGATTACTGATCAGTAAAAAGGGGGATCAGTGAGGAGATTGGGTGCTGTCACGCTGCAGAATTAATGTTGCTTGACACAGCTTTACCTGTCATGGTACCATCCTATGGAATCCTGGGATCTGTAGTTTGTTGTGGCACTAGAGCTCTCTGACTGAGAAGAGTAAATATCTCACAAACTACAAATCCAAGAATTCTATAGCACTGAGCCATGGCAGTGCCAAACTGCATTACTTTGGCATTATAGATGCAGCCTCAGTTCAGCCTGGAAGGAATCCATATTGTACGGAATTAACTAAATATTTAAAATCCGGGTTTCTTATTCATAGGTTTAAAAAGAATGCATAGGGTATAAATATATAATTTCAGTTTGCAAGGGATAAACAACTTACCTCAAAGAAAAGGTATACAATATTTGGGCCTTTTTAGGCTTATTAAAACGGTAGATAATGGGGAGAAGAACATGATCAAGGTGTTCATGAAGTAGAGAAAATCAGGGATACTTTTTCTTCTCCTCTCATAATATTAGATGGAAAGCTCATCCAGTGAAGGAGAACTGTTGGCGACCCAGTCAGAGAGAAGGAAATACTGTATAGCTTAAACTGTGGAGTTGGCTGTTACAACAGGTGTTTCCACACTAAGTAATTGTAGCAGTGTGATACAACTTTAATTGCCATGGCTTCATCCTATGCAATCCTGTAATTTGTACTTTGGTGAAAGGTGCTTGGACTTCTTGGTCAGAGAGCTCTAATAGTGTAGTTTGGAGCATGGTCTACGGAATCTGAAGTGCCTCACAAAAGGCATTCCACAAGATGGAGCCATGGCAGTTAAAGTGGTATCAAACTGCCATAATTGTACAATGCAGACACATCCAAAGTCTAGAAAGCACCTTACAATGTCCTTAATTAGAAGAAGCATTCTCTCTCCATAGCAAATCATAGCTTTCATTCAGGCTGTCACCATGAGGACTCTGGAACAGATTGATGAGGCCTTTGGCATTGATGCCTACATCCTGTAGATGCCAAAGGCTGAGCTGTGTTCTATGATGAACGTTGGCCTGAAGCTCAGGATGTTTCTATGGCTTGCATGCTGGGACTCTTGCCTCCGTACTGATGATCCAGCAAGAAGTGAGGCCTTCTATAACAATTACTGGAGGGGTGCAGGGAGTGCAGACCACACCTGGTGACAACTCATCGGGATGGGAGTGAACACCCAGTGTGGTTGTCAGTCTCATTCATTCCTCTGGCCTCCCCACTCTGCCATCTGTCTATCGGCTGTGGATGTTGGTGGAGGTGAGGTGTCTGGCAGTAAAAATGGTGACAGGTGGCAGCTGTAGCCCACTCCTACCAGCAGCTGCCTTCCAAATGAGGCAAATCTGATGGCCAGGAGGGAATCAGAATGACTCTCTTTTCCATTCACCCATCAGCTCCACCACACCTCCAAAATGCCATAGGGCAGCAGCAACAGCCCATCCCCACCATGGCAGAAATGGTTTGGCTGGTGGAGGGGTGGCTAGGGTGTGTGCCAGGCAGCCTGGATGATTCTTGTTGGATCATGATCAGCATGAGTAACCGCACTGGAGTGACACCAACCATAGTGACACCACTGCCATTGTCCAATATACATTGATGTAGAAGATGGAATCATACAGTTGGAAGACACCTCAAGGGCCACCAAGTCTGACCTCCTGCCATGCAGGAACTCAGAAACAAAGCACCTGAAAGGAGACTCCACCACACTCCAAGGGAGTGTGTTCCACTGCCTAACAGCTTTTACTGTCAAGTAGTTCCTCCTAAAGTTTAGGTGGAATCTCTTTTCTTGTAGCTTGCATCCATTGCTCCGTGTCCTAGACTCTGGAGCAGCAGAAAACAAGTTTATGCCATCCTCTATATGTCTCCCCTTCAAATATTTAAACAGGTCTATCATATCACCTTTTAAACATCTCTTCTCCCAGGTTAAACATACCCAGCTCCCTACAATATCCCACTAAAGTGAATTCGACTTATTTCTGGTTCTCCATTTCTCATTTGTATTCAGTTCCTGATCTTGGGAGGATAATGGTTTTTCCTCTATCGAACACAAGGGCCCAATAAACATGATCATATTGTTGATTAAATAAAAGTATATGTAAGGAAAGGGAAGCGAGGTGAGATGAGATTGGGAAGTCGATAGCATTGTATAAAGACACAAACAATTTCTCCAACTCCTGCAGATGAATTTGAAAATTTTTTTCAAGAAAAAGGGTTCATTCCAGAAACCGCCACTTCTCCTTCTCCTCTTATTCTCAGTTCACATCATTAAAACATGTGTGTATGTGCCTTCATGTTGCCTCTTGATTTATGGTGCCCCCATGAATTTCACAGGGTTTTCTTAGGCATGAATTACTTGGTTTTGGTTTTGGCAGTTCTTTTTTTTTTTAAATATGGCTTCCTATACCTGGTATTCCTTGGCAGTTGCCATCCAAGAACTAACTAGGCCTGACCCTGTTTAGTTTCCAAGATGAGAACAGATCTGGTGCTTCCAGGGTATGTAGACAGCTAAAACATACCAAAGATAAAATATGGTGAAACTATTATACCAATTGTACCTAAATCCCCTGCCAATATTCACCCAACCACACAGGTACTACTCATAATTTAGTGTGTTCCTTGTTGCTGGAAGAATATCAAACCAGCATCTGAGAATGATCTCATACGGAAGCACCTTCTTTCCATGTATGTGCTTTCAAGTCACCTGTTGACATATAGCAACCCTATGAATTTTACAGGATTTTCTTAGGCATGGAATAGTCAGAGGTAGTTTTGCCAGTTCCTTCATCTGATATCTTCCAGCATTTCAACAGGTGTAAACTGGCACCTTTGTGGCCAAGTAACATTGGTGTGTAGTAAAGATGGCAAAAGTTATGAATGAGGAAGAAGGACAAGAAATGGTGCATATGTTGCTCCTCAGTTGGTTGGTTCGACATGCCATTTATTTGGGAGCAGAGCCACTGAGGCCGTTTCTCCTCTGCCTTTGAAGTGATGGTGGTAACCCCAAGCAAGAGGCATTATTGGCCTCCACAGCCACTGGGAGTGACCATGGGACACTGGCTCTGCTTTGGCAGCTATGTGCCTGGGGTCCACAGGACTGAGCAATTGCATTGGTTGAAGCAGCAGCAACATCTCATCCTGAGAACCAAGGCAGTGACAGGATTTGTAGGGGAAGAAGAAGAAGTGGCAGCTTCAGAGATGTCCTAACCGCAAAGGAGGATAAGCACTGCGAAACATAGAACATGCAAGAAAAATGGATTTAAAAAAACCCTAAAAGATAAAAACATGCATATACAGTCGGTCCTTCTTATACACGGATTTTTTATATACAGATTCAAGCATACACGGTTGGAAAATGTTCCAAAAAGTATAAATTTACCTTGATGTTCCATTTTTTATTAGGGACACCATTTTGCTATGTCATTATATTTAATGGGACTTGAGCATACACGGATTTTGTTATACATGGGGGATCTTGGAACCAAACTCCAGCGTATAACAAGGGTCCACTGTACGCAGAAATACATGATTCCCAGTCATGCTCTGAATAAGAGGATATTTTGGAATTCTTCCTGGACAGAAGGTTGAAATGGAGCACATGTCCTGGAAAATGAGGAACTCTGGTCACCCTGGGCAGCTCAGGATGGTCCCTGCCAGAGGCCATGATCCAGTGAGCGTCCCTGCTCTCCTCCTCCTCTTTCTCCCTCAAGCAGAGGTGGCTGGTCCAAGCACCCTCCTTGCCTTTTTTTCTGCTCCAGAACAGAAAAAATTGGGAGGAGGAGGAGGAGGAAAAGAGGAAGGATCAGAGCCTCCAAGTCTAGCACTCTCCTTGAACAACTCTGGCACCCCATGGGTCCTGCCCCACAGTCTGAGAACCACTGAGCTAAAGAACTGCCTAATTCCACTCTGTTTTTCATGGATAAAGGCTCCAGTGTGCTTTGGCCAAGATGGCAACAGTAACTGTCTCAAAATTGATATGCAAAGGGATCTTTGAGACTAACTGAAGGAAAGCATGAACTTTTGTAGACTTGAGACTATTTCCACAGATGCATCTGAAATGTACTGAACATGCATCTGAGGAGCAGGCCCAAGTTTATGAAAGCTCAAGCTACCAACTTCTTTCTTTCAGTTAGAATCATAGAATCATAGAATCGTAGAGTTGGAAGAGACCAATAGGGCCATCCAGTCCAACCCCCTGCCATGCAGGAAATCCAAATCAAAGCATTCCTGACAGATGGCCATCCAGCCTCTGTTTAAAGACCTCCAAGGAAGGAGACTCCATCACCCTCCGAGGGAGTGCATTCCACTGTCGAACAGCCCTTACTGTCAGGAAGTTCCTCCTAATGTTCAGGTGGAATCTCTTTTCCTGTAGCTTGCATCCATTGTTCCGGGTTCTGTTCTCTGGAGCAGCAGAAAACAAGCTTGCTCCCTCCTCAGTATGACATCCTTTCAAATATTTAAACAGGGCGATCATATCACCTCTTAACCTTCTTTTCTCCAGGCTAAACATCCCCAGCTCCCTAAGTCGTTCCTCATAGGGCATGGTTTCCAGACCCTTCACCATTTTTGTCGCCCTCCTTTGGACACGCTCCAGTTTCTCAATGTCCTTTCTGAATTGTGGTGCCCAGAACTGGACACAATATTCTAGGTGGGGCCTGACTAGAGCAGAATACAGTGGCACTATTACTTCTCTTGATCTAGACACTATACTTCTATTGATGCAGCCTAAAATAGCATTGGCCTTTTTAGCTGCCGCATCACACTGTTCACTCATGTTCAACTTGTGGTCTACATGGACTCCTAGATCCCTTTCACACGTAGTTTCATTGAGCCAGGTGTCACCCATCCTATATCTGTGCATTTTATTTTTCCGCCCTAAGTGCAATACCTTACATTTCTCTGCGTTGAATTTCATTTTGTTAGCTTTGGCCCAGCTTTCTAGTCTATTCAGGTCATTTTGAATCTTCATCCTGTCCTCTGGGGTATTAGCTATTCCCCCTAATTTGGTGTCATCTGCAAATTTGATAAGTATGCTCCCAATTCTGTCATCCAGGTCATTGATAAAGATGTTGAATAGCACTGGGCCCAGGACAGAACCCTGTGGGACCCCACTGGTCACTTCTCTCCAGGATGAAAAGGAGCCATTGTTGAGCACCCTTTGGGTTCGGCCGGTCAACCAATTACAGATCCATGTAACAGTTCCTTTGTCTAGCCCACATTTTACCAGCTTGTTTGCAAGTATGTCATGGGAAACCTTGTCAAAGGCCTTACTGAAATCAAGATATACTATATCCACAGCATTCCCTTCATCTACCAAGGTGGTAATTGTATCAAAGAAAGAGATTAGGTTTGTCTGGCATGACTTGTTTCTGTGAAACCCATGTTGACTTTTTGTGATTATGGCATTGCCTTCTAGATGTTCACAGACTCTCTGTTTAATGATCTGCTCCAGAATCTTTCCTAGTACTGATGTCAGACTAACTGGACGATAATTGTTGGGATCCTCTTTTTTCCCCTTTTTGAAGATGGGGACAACGTTTGCCCTCCTCCAGTCTGCTGGGATCTCTCCTGTTTTCCAGGAGTTTTCAAAGATTATTGCCAATGGCTCCGATATTACATTTGCCAGTTCTTTTAATACCCTTGGATGGAGTTCATCTGGTCCCGGAGACTTAAATTCATTTAGATTAATAAGGTGTTCCTCTACTATCTCTTTACTTATTCTGTGCTGAAATGCCCCTATTCTGTCCTCTGCTCCATTATCCTCAGGTTGAGCACCCTTTGCCTTTTCTGAGAAGACTGAGGCAAAGAAGGTGTTGAGTAATTCTGCCTTTTCTCTGTCTTCTGTTAGCATCTTGCCATCTTCTCCACGCAGTGGCCCTACCGTTTCCTTCTTCTTCCTTTTGCTGCGGACATATCCAAAAAAGCCCTTTTTATTGTTCTTAACCTCTCTAGCAAGCCTGAGTTCATTCTGCACTTTAGCTTTTCTGACTTTACCCCTACACATGCCTGCTATTTCTTTGAATTCCTTTTTTGTGATTTCCCCCTTTTTCCATTTCTTATACATGTTCCGTTTCAAACTTAGCTCGGTTGCAAGTTCCTTAGTCATCCAACCTGGTTTCTTGAGACACCTCCCGTTTTTCTTTCTCACTGGAACTGTTTTAAATTGTGCCTTCAGTATCTCCCTTTTGAGAAACTCCTATCCGTCCTGAACTCCTTTATCTTTTAGTATTTCTGACCATGGAATCGCCCTCAATACTTCTCTAAGTTTACTGAAATCCGCTCTCCTAAAGTCTAGGATGTGTGTCTGACTATGCCTGGCTTCTCCTTTCCACTGTATTACAAACTCCAGGAGAACATGGTCACTTCCACCTGATGATCCCACCACTTGCACCCCATTAACCAAGTCATCCTTGTTGGTTAGGATCAGATCTAAAATAGCTGACCCCCTTGTTGCCTCTTCCACCTTTTGGACCATGAAATTGTCTTCCAGGCAAGTGAGGAATTTGCTAGGCCTTGAGGATTTTGCTGAGTTTGACTTCCAGCAAATATCAGGATAGTTGAAGTCGCCCATCACTACTACATCTCTCTTTTCTGACTGTGTGGTCATCTGTTCTAGAAAGATATCATCCAATTCCTCAGTCTGACTTGGGGGTCTGTAGTAGACTCCCACCGTAACATCCTTGTTGTTTCCCTCCCCTTTGATTCTTATCCAGATGCTCTCCACCTGGCTTCCATGATTGATGTCCAGGATCTCTTCACTGGTGTAAATATCTCTGACATATAGTGCTATTCCTCCTCCTTTCCTATTTGGCCTTTTTCTCTTAAAAAGGTTATACCCCTCTATTTCCACATTCCAATCAGGAGACTCATCCCACTAGGTTTCAGTGATGCCTATTATATCATATTTGCTTTGTTGTACTAGGAGTTCGAGTTCATCTTGCTTATTTCCCATGCTCTGTGCATTAGTGTAGAGACATCGCAGACCATGGGTCCCTTTTACTTGCTGCCTGTGCAAGTTTTTTTTTGCCTCCCACTGTTGGGTCCTTGCACTGTTTGCCTTGTTTCCTCTATGTCAGTTTGACTATTTTCGCCATCCCTTTCGCCTTCCTTAATATTATAATAATAATAAAAGTTTTATTTATATTGTCTCCCTTCCCCTCGGAACTCAGTTTAAAGCTCTCCTGATCAAGTTCTTGAGACTGTTGGCAAAAACATTTCTTCCAACTGGCGTGAGATGCAACCCGTCTGTTGCAAGAAGTCCCTCCTCATGGAACCGCAGCCCATGATCGAAGAATCCAAATCCTTCTCGGCGGCACCATCTGCGAAGCCAGTTGTTCACATCCGCTATTTTCCTCTCCCTTCCTGGACCATGCCCTTCAACTGGCAGAAGAGACGAGATGACAACCTGTACATCCATTCCTTTCAGCTTCCTACCAAGCGCCTCGTAATCCCTTTTGATGTTCTGAATGCTGTGTCTTGCAGTATCATTAGTTCCCATGTGGACCAAAAGGAAGGGGTATTTGTCAGTAGGCTTGACCAGTCTTGTCAGCCTCTCTGTCACATCACGGATCTTTGCACCTGGAAGACAACACACCTCTCGAGACATCTTGTCAGGCCTACAAATCACTGCTTCTGTACCCCTGAGCAAGGAGTCCCCCACTACGACCACACGCCTCCTCCGAGGCTTAGCAGCGACTGTTCCCTCGGGTGGGACTCTCAGGCTCCCCTGCTCTGTCCCTGAAGTCTGTCCATGCTGCTCTTCATCCTCCTTGATAAGTTAGTTTCAAAGACACTGCAAGAGCCCTTTGCATACTGGTTTTCCAGATGAACATGCCCTAGTTTTGCTTCAAATGGGGTGCCAATGGGATATCAATTTTTTCTGCCTTTCATTTTCCCCAACAACTCAAGAGATGACTCCAAATGAAATTTTAAACCATTTCTTCACTTGGCTGAACCTCATTTTGTTGACAGTAACATTATTAGACAAATGTAGAGCATGGAATTGTACAAAGGGTGTCTTTCATTGCTAAGACAATGTCACCTACCATGTCTGACAGAAAGCCCCTAGGCTACCTAGAACCGACTGATGCTTGAGAGGTGTGGACAACTGTGAACAAAAGGAAAGGATTGTTGTTTGATTTCTCCTCCTTGGAAGGAAAGGCTGATAATGATCTAAGAAGATGACATGGTTTTATCTGGAAAGGTACAAATCCTCACTGTGGAACAATGTATAAATTGTTTTTCATGCTCCTTTCATTTCTGACTGCTTGTCACTTAAATAAATAGAGCCATGGGTCTGATGGAAATGAATACCTATGGTAGTCTGATGTGGACTTTTCAAACAAATAGCTGTCGGTGCATCTACACTGTAGAAATGATACAGTTTGACACCACTTTAACTGCCATGGCTCCATCCTATGGAAAGCTGGGATTTGTAGTTTTCTTTGTCAGAGAAACTCCATAGAATGGCGTTTCAGCACTTACAATGATGTCAAACTGCATTCTTTCTACAGTATAAATGCACTCTGTTAGTCTGTTTCAGCATAAAAAGGAAAGGGAAAGGCAGTTAAAAGACTAACCAGTCCATTTGAGGATAAACTTTGTCAACTCCAGCATTTTTATAGGTTGTGAGTATATTATGCCTCAGTTGTCTGGTGACAATTATATTTTATTCACTTCATTTAATTTATTCATTTATATCCCTCCTTTCTCATGTCAAGGCAGCTTACAAAATTTAAAATGATAGCTTTGTTCAAAAATGTGCTACACAAAAGTTTAAAAATAAATTAATGACAGTTCTGTTAAAAAAATGAAGACTATAAAATCCAAATACAAAAATACATTATATTTAAAATGCAAAAATACATTGTATTTAAAATACAATTTTTTTGCAAAGAACATTCTTCCATATGATTAAAATCAGTTAAAGGCCTGCATAAATTAAAGAGTCATAACCTGATGTTGGAAGGAGAGCAGGGAGAGTTCCACATGGAACTCCTGTGGAAGGTAGTTTCACAGTCTAGGAGCAGCCACTGAGAAGGCCCTCTCTCATGACCTCACTAACTATGACTGTGAAGGTGACAGGGCCAAGAGAAAGCCCTCCTCCAAAGAGTTTAAAATTGGTTCAGGTCATATGGGGTGATATGGTCTTTCAGGCTTTATGGGCGTGAGAAACATATACTGTTGCATGGCTGCAAACAAAATCATATTTTTGCTTTTTAGCATGAAATTAAAAGGCAACGCAGCGGGGGAGAGAGAAGAGATCAAGGTATGGCCATGATCCTACATTTGGGTTGTGAGGTTTACATATTTGCATCAGTTACAGACCAATTGTCATGAATTCCTTGGCTTGAATGGGAAGCTTGTGTAACTAAGGCACTAGTAAATGCACAACCAATGTACAGCCAAATGTACAAACAAATGCACACTGACCCAATGTGCAATCCATTGCACAACACAATGTATACCTATGCACATAATGGTGGCAGATGGACAACTTCACTTCCACAACCTTGAACTGAATACAGACATGCCATAAAAACGTAAAGGTAGTCCCTTGACATTAATGTCTAGTTGTAACCGACTGTAAGGGGCTGTGCTCATTTCCGTTACTAAGTTGAAAAGCCAATGTTGTCCGAAGACTGCTCTAGTGTTTATGTGGCCAGCACGACTCCACCGAACACTGTTACCTTCCCACTGATAAGTGATACCTATTTATCTACTTGCATTTGCATGCTTTTGAACTGCTAGGTTGGCAGAAGCTGGGACTAGTGACAAGAGCACACCCCATCATGTAGCACTCGGGCCTCAAACTGCCAACCTTCTAATCTTCAACTCGTCAGAAATGGTGTCTTAACCACTAAGCCTCTGCATCCCTTCCAACATGCCATATTGGAAAAAAATGTCCAACTGCTTTCATTGAGGAACTTAATGCATGCATAAAACACCAAATTAAGACTATGGAGTATATCACATGGGGCTTTTTTCGTAATGTGAATGTTTTATCACACCTGGTTGCCCTTCCGTTGCCCTTTTGAATCGAGGGGGAATCGAATCCAAGGCAAGTCATGCAAAGCGGATTCACACAAAGCGGAGTGAGTGCAAATTGTATTACCACACCAGTGCATACCATGAGGATTCAATGATTCAAATTGGGACCCTTGTGCATGCTCAGTGGGGCTCTGGACACTGTCCTCCTTCCCTGCCCCCTCCTTAGCTGTCATCCTTAATTGGGCTGAATGAACAGTCAGGGGATGATGGGATAGGTCATGGGGTCACTGGGGTCAGGATCAGACAGAAGGAACAGTCAGGGGATGATGGGATAGGACGCAGGGGGTCACTGGGACCATGGTTTGGATGCAGGAGAAGGCAGGGGATGATGGGATAGGTTGCAGGGGTCAGTGGAGCCAGGATTTGGATGCAGGGGAAGGCAGGGGATGTTGGGATAGATCAAAGGGGTCAGTGGGGCCAGGATTTGGATGCAGGAGAAGTCAGGGGATGATGGGATAGGTTGCAGAGGGTCACTGGAGCCAGGGTTCTTATGCATGAGAAGGCAGGGGATGATGGGATAGGTCACAGGGGGTCACTGGGGCCAGGATTCGGATGCAGGAGAAGGCAGGGGATGATGGAATGGGTGGCAGGGTGGCAGAGAGGACGAGATGCCATGAAGGAGGAGGAGGGGGATGAAGGATCAGGATTAGGGGGCCAAGGGGGGCGATATCAGAGTTATCTTCCACACGAGACCAATTCGAAGTGAAATCGAAGTGAGCTTGAAAGTGAATTATGTGTATTCACTTTTTTTCCGATTTTACCAAAATGAGGGGTTACTTTGGAATCACCACGGAAGCACCACGGAAGGAGCTCCTATAGAAAGGAATCTCGTCTGATAACACATTCACGTTATGAAGTGAATTCGCATTGTGGACCTGCAGTCACCCTGGTTCTGAGCTCCAAAAATCCCCCCAAAGCCCTGTGTGATATACTCCTATGACTCTGGAGACCAGGGTTCCATTCCCAGCTTGGCTACGAAACCCACTGGATGACTTTGGACAAGTCACATGCTCTCAGTCTCAGAGAAGGCAATGGCAAAGCTCCCTTGAACAAATCTTGTGAAGAAAACTGTGATAGGTTCACCTTAGGTTCACCATAAGTTGGAAATGACATGAACGCACACAACAACAAGACACAAATAAAGTTCCAGTGAATGTGTGGCATATAGCATCCTCTCCAACTTGTATCCACATGATAGTTGGGGTAATGGAAGTTGTAGTGTTACATATCTAAAGGGCAATAGAGTGGGGGTCAATAGTATTGTGGGGGAAAAAACTGGCTAGGTTTGAGCACTGGACTATGACTCTGGAGACGAGGGTTTGAATCCCTGCGAAGCCATGAAAAACTACCTTGGCCAAGTCACACTTTCTCAGCCTCACAGGAAGAAAAGGACAAACCCCTTCTGAATAAAAGAACAACTTAGTTCAAAAATGTGCTATACAAAAGTTTATAAATCGGAAACAATTTGAAGACACACAACAACAATAGATGAGAGGCACAACAGATGAGAGATGATTTCTCCTTCAAAGTACTACAGCCTGGGGTCATCTAAGAAAGCTGAAAGGATGGGAGAGTCAGGACTGACACAAGGAAGGACTTCTTCATGTAATACACAAGTAAACCATAGAATTCACTACTGGAAGATGTACTGATAGCAGCTGACTTGGATGGCTCTAAAGGGGAATTAAACAAATCCACAAACAATAAGGCTTTGAGTGGATGTTAGTAACAATGGCTATATATACTATCTCCAGAGGAAGTGTGTCTCTCTGTATACCAGTTGCCAGGAAATTACAATGGGTTGGTGATATTGCTTTCATGTAGTCTTATGGGAAGCAGGATTCTGGATTAAAAGAGATCTTGGAAAAGTTGCCCAGGGAATTTGGAGGTGTGTAGTCCAAAAAAGCAACTTTTTCAGGTTCTGGACTGAGTAAGAATTTTATCTTATCTAGGAAAGCTCTTCTTATGACCTTTCTGGATGCAAAAACAAAGACTTTCTGGTTCATTAAATACATTTATTATGGCATAGGCTTTTGTGGACTACTACCTACTTCATCAGGTGTATGAAGTGTTATCCAGACTTTCAGATATCTGTGGAATGGAAAACGTGGATCTTTGGGCTGCATGCAGCTATGAAGGCTATTTTTGTTTCCCACAGATTCCATCCAGATTTATTCTGTCCCCCAAATCCTAAAAAGCCCTCATTAGTGGTCTCTAGCAGGAAAGCTATGCCATAATAAATGTTCTATTCCTGAAAGGATCACAGGACTCTCTATTGTTCATCTGAACAACCAGCTCTCATGTGGGTTCCCATTTGCAAAATGGTTTCTGCAATGAAAAATATTAAGTCATCTTTGGGATATCAGAAGGCCGTCAGACATTTGCACATGCCTGGAATATTTTGTGGACACATTTCACTCTCCTCTAAGACATTTCAGAATGGAACCATCTGCTTCCATCCACCCCAGTGCAGAATTTGGCATAGAATGTGCAACTGTGGTATAGAATGTGCAAATGTCATGGGCAAGGATTCAACAGTACAGCTCTCTCCAACTTGGCACCTTCCCAGATGTGTTGGACTGCCATCACCCCCCAGCCTGCATGGATCAGATTTGTGCTCTGATATATTTGGAGGATATCCTTTGAGAGAAAACGAGGCTAATAATTTCTGAGAAATCACTTAGGATCCAGAAGTCATATCTTTGTTTTGGCAGCATCAAATTTATTTTTCAAAGTTTGTAGTTTTCATTTTTTCCCCTTCAATTTTCTTAGGAGATAGCAATAGCAATAGCAAGTACATTTCTATACCACTTATCAGTGCACTTAAGCACTCCCTAAGTGGTTTATAAATTGTAAGCTAATTGCCCTAACAATCTGGGTACTCATTTTAGCAACCTCAGAAGGATGCAAGTCTGAGTTGAGCTTGAGCCCTTTCTCTGGTATTGAACTTGCAACCTTATGGTTTGTGAATGAGTGGCTGCAGTACAGGCATTTAACCACTGCACCACCAAGGTTCATGTAGATGACTTGTTATTACCACTCAAATGAAAAATCCTGTCTAAGCAAGTAGGTCTTAGCCTGCATTCTGACCTCCCTAGGCAGAGAGATCCAGAGTCTAGGCATAGCCACGGAAAAGGCCCTCTCTCATGTCCCCACCAACCATGTTTGTGATGATGGCAGGATGGAGAGAAGGGCCTCCCCAGGATCTCAGGGCCTGGGCCGGCTCATATAGGGAGATACAATGTGCCAAATAGCCTGGTTCTGAGCCATATAGGGCTTTATAGGTCAGCATCCAACACTTTGAATTGTTCCTGGAAACAGACTGGCTGCTAGTGGAGCTGTTTCAACAGGGGCGTTGTGTGATCTCTAAAACATCTTTTGCCCAAGAACATTTGCACTGATAGTCTAGCCCTTCTCAACTTCCTTGCTCACTCCTCCCTCCTGGAAATCCTTTCACATCCCAAAATGTGCCCCAGGATATGTTTTGCCCTATAAAAATGCCAGCCCACACACCACCAATTTGGTCTCATTTGAGGTCAGACAGACACTCTGTTTGGATCTCACCTGACTCCTCAGCCTATGTTTATCCTACAGCAGCTAATGAGCTATTTTTCATCTCTCAGTGTCCCCCCAATTGGAGCTACGCATCTGGAACTGGTACAATATTGTCTTCTGCAAATCCCTCTAAGTAAATATCTGCTACCACCTTTACATCATTAGTTCTTGAATGTGTGCATGAGTGGGTGTCTCATATAAATGGCGATTTCCTTTGGCTGTAAATAAAATTATGCTGAACCTGCACACTGGAGTCTTGATTCTTGGAACCATTATACATAGGCTTGATCCCTGCTTTAGTTGCCTGAGCCCTCTTGGCTGCTTTCCTCTAAGCTAATAAAATCCCCCTATTTGCATACTAAGTGTGGGTGCTCTTTTGGGATCCTTGAATTTTGAGTAACATCACCAAGGCCTAAATCCAGTTGCTAGTCCCAAGTGGAGTAGACCCATTGAATCAGGAGAGATTTATTTAATGATTGACTCACCCATACCCTCCAACTTTTTATGGCGGAAAACCAGGACATCTGCGGCCAAGCAACATCAGTATATGGTTAAGAAGGCAAATGTTATTAGCGAGGAGGAACACGGGAGGCCACAGGAGTTTGCTTTTGCCTGAGTCTACAGGAGAGAGGAAGAGTGGGAAAAGATATGATTCCACTTGCTTCTCTCCTGTCTCTCCTGCTTTGAACCCCATTGAAATAAGTCACGGACAAAGGGGGAAGGTGGTGAAGGCAAGAAGAGTAATTTAAAAAGTAGCTGAAAAAGTAGGATGACCGAATATTAGTCAGAATTGTCTTTGTCCAATCAGGACAATTGGAGGCTAAACTCACCATTCAGTAATTGATTTAGGATTGCTAATCTAGTTGAGACTAGCAACTGGATTAAGTTTATGGGTGGAAATTGTCTAGATGTTCAACCCTCCAGACGTTGAATTGCAGCTCCCAGCATTCCTCATCATTGGCATCGTAGTCCAACAACATCTGGAAAGCCAATTTTCCCACTTCAGTTTAGGCCCAGGCCTATTATTTTGTAGATATTTCCCCCACTTAAAAACAAACAAACAAACAAACAAACAAACCATGAACACATTCTCAACTGTCTAAAAAATCTGGACCTTCAGAATTCAGAATTCAGTCAGAATTACTGAGAATATGTAATTTGGACATCCAAAAATTTTAAATGCTTAGTATTATTGTTATCATAACTATTTTAAAAATTCTTATTACACCTTGGCTGCATCTACATTGCAGAAACAATGCAGTTTGGCACCATTTTTGATGTCATGGCTCAGTTCTATGAAATCCTGGGAATTGTAGGTTATTATTGCACCAGAGCTATCTGACAAAGAAGCCTAAATGTATCACAAAACTAGAGTTCTCAGAATTTCATAACGTTGAGCCATGGCAGTTAATGTGGTGTCAAACTATATTATTTCTGCAGTGTGGACAGCCATCTCAAGCTGCTGCTGGAGAGACTATTTACCCTCCAGTTTACGTCACCTGAAACCTTGCTGTGAACAGTTTTAGTAACCTGCTTCTGTGCTTGCAAGACATTTCAGTGTTACTAAATGTTAATTTTACTACTGTGACATTTTTCTTTCCACAGTCATTTCCCCTTGCTTTTTTGAACACATACATACAGAGGGGTTGTCCTCTGATATACTGCTGTTTATGTAACTATCAAAGCTTGCTTGGCTTGCAGTGAGAGGAAACCTAAATTTAGAGCTGTCAAAATCAAAGCCTGAGTCAGAAAGGTCATTGTATCCTGTTTGGGCTACAACTAGATTGGGGAAAACCTGCCTGAAGCATGCCTGGATTCCAGGCAGAGGCATGACAGCTATCATTCGGAGCTGTTGGAATCACCATGGAATGGGAGCAGAGGGGGGGAGGAGATAATGAGAAGTGATGAAAAATCATTGGCAAATATAAAAGAGTCACTTAGCAAGGAAAGGGAATGTCAGAGTCTCTTCAGAATTGGGTGGCAACTGCCCTTATCATAAAAACACATTCATTACATTTGTACTCTGGAGAGCTGCCTGTGCTTAGAATGATAATGAACAAGTTCACCATCCCAGTTAAGCAGCTGATCACTTAAAAGAGTGGTAGGACTGACATCAGGGCATTTCTGAAATTGCTAGGATCACATACAGTGGGCCTTTGGTATCCATTAGGGGTTTGTTCCAGGACGCCCCGTGGATATCAAAACCCATGGATGCTCAAATCCCATTAAATACCAATGGAATAGTGAAATGGTATCCCTTATATAAAATGGCAAAGTCATTTACTTTTGGAAATTTATATCTTTTTGGAGTATTTTCAAGCCATGGATAGTTGAATCAGAGGATAAAGAATCTGCCAATATGGAGGACTGGCTATTCCATTCCATTTCTAGGAGCATGGTATCTGCAATAAAATTGTCTTTTGAAGATCTACTGTATATATTCGACTATAAGGTGACTTCATGTATAAGTTGAGGGCAGATTTTGGGGCCAAAATTCTGAATTTTGATATGACCCATGAATAAGTCGGGGGTAAAACTTGGGGGCATGTAATGAGACCTTCTTTCTCTTCACCTTCCCACTAGGGCCCTCTGTTCTGGTAGTCAAGGTCTGCTGTCCCAGCCCAGGATTTCCTCTGCCCCATCTCGGATTCTCCTCTTTTCACTTGCTGCCCCTCACTCCTGGAACCTTCTTCCCCCACAAGCAAGAGCCATCACTTCTTTAACCAGCTTCAAAACGGAGTTGAAAACCATCCTGTTCAGAGTAGCCTTCCCAGGCATTGCATAATTGTCGCTTACTATTTGATGTTCTTTTGGTGCCTGTTTATCAAACCATTTCCTGTATTGCTATGTACTGTATATGCATTATCCTACTTGAGAGTATGTATTTTCCCTGGAAGAAGATTAACCATCCATTATGAAGCCAAGCCCTCCTTCCAGTCCATCTGCCTTGGTCCAGGCCTTGGAGGTAGAAAGGAATTGCTGGACCTCTTACCCTTTCCCTCCACCACTCCCTTCTCCTTTTGTGTCATGTCTTTTTAGATTGTAAGCCCAAGGGCAGGGAACCATCTAACTAAAAAGATTGTATGTACAGCACTGTGTAAATTTACAGCACTTCATAAATAAAGGTTAATAATAATAATAATAAGGATGTAAATGACAAAGCAAAGGAAAACAATGCCAATAAACTTATAAAATTCCAGCAGGCATAACTATTTGTGTTCATAATAAAGTCTGGATGGATGAGAGAGTAAAAAGGGGTCAGTGCTTCTTTCAACAGGGGATGGTTTATGGTTTAAAGTACAGTACTTACACTGACCTGTAGATAGGTCGACTTAGGTTTTTTGGTTCAATTTTTTAATCTAAATTTTGAGACTTATACATGAGTATATAACAGTAAGCTAGGACATTTGATATAGTTCTTGATTATTGTTATTGTGTGCCTTCAAGTCATTTCCAACTTGTGGTGACCCTAAGGTGAACCTATCATCGGGTTTTCTTGGCAAGATTTGTTCAGAGGAGATTTTGTCATTGCCTTTGCTGAGGGTGAGAGAGTGTGACTTGCCCAAGATCACCTGGTAGGTTTCATGATTGAACTGAGAATCAAACACTTGACTCCAGAGTTATAGTCCAAAGCTCAAACTACCATTCTGGCTCAGCACCATTTCCTTATAGTTCTCAAAAAAGTAACCTTTCTAGGCTCTGTTTTGGAGGAATCAATATATATATATATATATATATATATATATATATATATATATCACGTTTACCCATTGGAATTACTGGAGGAGTGGGGATTTGAACCCTGGTGTCCAGAATCCAAGTCCAGCACTCAAACCACCACACCAGAAAGTCTTTTAGTCAGAATAGTAGGGAAATGCTTTGAACACAGAAGTGACCTGCTGCTGTTTGCAGTAGATGTAAACAGGAAAAATGATTTCTGAGAAGTTTCTGTTCAAATTTTTAAAGTCTGTTTTCCTTGATGCCATTCCAAGAGCTCTACAAAAACTTGTCAGGAAATTCTGTAAACGTGCCTAGTCTCTGATCTGGCTTGTGTCTGCATTTCCTTTAGATTACCAGGGCCGCATTCCCACTATGATTTAAAGCAAATTGCTGATCGGGTTATATGACCATTGTTCTCATTTGAAACTGGTTTTGATCCAACTGTACTCGGTTTCAATCACGATGAAGCGAGGCAAATGCAAAAAACATGCTCTTTCCTGACACTAGCTCTTTGGCGGTTCTTTTGAAAAGAATTGATTACCAAGCGTATTCAACAAGTGGGAACAATGGATCTGAATCACATCATTCTGGAGGGATGAACTAATGGCAGAGGGGTGTTTACCATCCCTCCTCAGTTTTTGGTAGATCCACCATCCCGCCCCCCAATACCTGCCTGTAATGCTTGTGCTGTGACCTATGGTTGCATGATTTTTTAAAAATAAAATTGATAGAAGATTCCATTGATTGATTTTGCAACTATTTGCAATCAGTGAGGCAAGTAGTTGCAAAATCAATCAATCGAATCTTCTATAAATTTGTATGTATGTATGTATGTCTGTATGTATAGCTTCCAGGCCAGGCTCCCAAGGCTGCTGTTTACTTCACTGATGACACATAGATGATTGACGTGCATTTTGAAGTGGTGCAAACTATTGGGGACGACAATAGTGCCAAAAAAGAAGCAATTACAAGGGGATAATGAAAAGATCCTCTTTCATAGTGGGAAAGACAGACCTTTTGCAAATGATTTACCAACACGGAGTGAAGGTGAATTGCAAACAGGTTTAAATGCAAGTGGGAATGAGCCCCAGGATGTTTTACTACATTGGTCTCTGGCTGAGCCACAAACACTCTCCTCAGCCTGTTGCATTACTGCCTTGGTCAATACAAACTAGTGATGAAAATAATATTTTTTAAAAATATTCAAAAAATTGTTGAAAAACATGTTTTTAGGGTGTCATGAAATCTTGATGAGAAGAAACCTAAATTGATGGGAATCTTCGCAGATCAGCACTTCTTCTGTGCAAAATTCACATGGGGTCCTTTTTGTTGTTGTTGCAGGAAATAGCCTTTTTTTGCATTGAAACAACTTTTTCTGTGCAGAAAATAACATTTCTATGCAGAATTCAAAGGTATAGCTGTGTTAGCCTGGAAAATCATTAATCTGTAAGACCTTTGAGACTAGCTGAAAGAAAGTTAGTAGTAGCATGAGCTTTTGTAGAATTCAGCCTCCTTCCTTAGATGCAGGTGAGGAAGGAGGCTGAATTCTATGAAAGCCCATGCTGCCAATCTCTTTCTTTCAGTTAGTCTCAAAGGTGCTACAAGATCTCTTTTCATACTGATTTCTATGCAGAAATATTATTTCCGGTGCAGGAAAAGCTGTTTCCTGTGCAAAGAGCATATGTACACCAGCCAAAAAAAGCCATGTTCAGCCCAGAGTATTCTCCTTCAGAGCTGCCCTGGATCCACTCTGCGAGTGCCATACACACTAGTGTGACAACCGACCCCTGAGTTACAGTGTCTTTGCTGGCTGGGGGATTCTGAGAGATGTAATGCAAAAATAATGTTTCCAAGCTCTGGATTTCTCTGCCCATGAACTATTGTAGCTGGGCTAGAGTTTTAAATGGCTTTTCATGTAATGATTATTTATTTTATTTTACTTTTAAAAATCAAGAATTGATTATTTTAATTGAATGAATATATTTCCTCTTCCCTTTCCTGGTTTGAGAATTATCAGCATGCAAACTCTTATGAACATTGGAAGATCATTGAGTGTTCTGTGATCTTCCAAACTCCACCAGGTCCCCAAGCAGGATTGTATTTCCAAGAAAGCTCTTTTTTACAATGGGAAGTGACCTGGAACTCACTTCCTGCTTTGAAAACAGGGCTGCCCAGGGTAAGGCCCAAAAACATAGTGAAAATGCCCCACATACTTTCTAGAGGGTATTTGGGGGCATTCTGGGAAAAAAAATATATTAGTTTTTACTTTTATGGATGCCCTAAGGCCCAAATGTAACCTACAGGATGTAGTTTACCAACTGTTGGTGTGAAGACTGGT
Organism: Sceloporus undulatus; assembly: GCF_019175285.1. Lineage (NCBI taxonomy): Eukaryota > Metazoa > Chordata > Lepidosauria > Squamata > Phrynosomatidae > Sceloporus > Sceloporus undulatus. The sequence continues at coordinate 363,480,183 of NC_056522.1, read as the reverse complement.
GTAAAGACTATGCAAATGTTGTCAGTCATTCAGAATATCTGATGTTGAGTTTTGTAAGGCTTTGTAGCCTAAACAGTACTGGCATCCAAGTTAACTGGAGAACGTAGCTTTGGAGAAACGAGGTTACTCTGTCACAGGAAAAATCTGGACATTCTTCTGGAAAGATTCATTCTTTTCCCATTAACTCATTCACATATCTTCCCCTCCCCAGCCATGGGGTCTTTGTAGGCAGAAGGAGTGATTCATCAATTTCAGCTTTCTGTTTAATGATCAACAACAGAAGTCAGAGCTGGTGCTAAGTTGTGGGGAGGCCAATAGGCCTTATACATGAGTAGTTTTTCTTTTCTTTTTCAATTCACCCAGGTCAAATAGTTTTAAGTCATGCTACTGGATTCTTGCATAGTAATCATCCCTACGGGGGTTGCTGCTACTTGAGGTAGTTGGGAAATGTCCACAGTTTCTGTGATGCGTGTTATTTCTCATAAATATTATCCAATGGGTATTATGAAGATCAGCTTATTCCTAAATGCCCTTGTTGTGTAAGGTGTTGAAGTAAAAGTGCATATATAAAAATGTGAGCCCCATTTGAGTTAGGAAGGAGATTGGCAGCACAATCCCATGCGTGTCTACTCAGAAAAAAAGGAGCATGGAGTGCAGAGGAATGTACTCCCCGTCAACAGAATTTCACAATGCATATCTATGACCCTGTCTGCACTAGCCAAATAAAATGTCCCCCCCTCCCCGCAATTTCCACTGTGATCAGTCTGAGTAATGCGGGGCACAGTCCCTGGTTCTGGTGTGATCTGCCCAGATTATATCCGCCCAGTTCAGTACTGAACCCAAGGACTAGCCTCCTAAACATGGTTTTAAAAAAATAATCATCTTTTGCTCCAGCTCTTTCCAGAAAATCCAAAGCCCTCCAATGAAACACTGGGATTACAATGTTTACAATACATCCTATTGTGCCACTCATCACCATTGCTGCTAGTGCATATCACTCGCAATAGGGTTAGGGAAAGCCCAGCCATGTAATCGACCCTGGGCACCTTGTTCTGACCTCGGAGTGAGTAACACACAGCAGCGGCGCTGGGTGGCACAGTGGGAGACATGTGTGAACCACCACCTAGCATCACAACAGAGTGCCCAAGATAACAGGGGGACATCTGGAAACTATGCCCTATGAGGAGCGGCTTAGGGAGCTGGGTATGTTTAGCCTGGAGAAGAGATGGTTGAGAGGTGAAATGATAGCCCTGTTTAATTATTTGAAGGGTTTTCATTTTGAGGATTGATTTCTGCAGCTCCAGAAAATAGGACTCAGAGCAATGAATGCAAGCTACAGGAAAAGATATTCCACCTAAACATTAGGTTTAACTTCCTGACAGAAAGAGCTGTTAGACAATGGAACACCCCCCCCCCCGAGGCTGGTGGAGTCTTCTTCTTTGGAGGTTTTTAAATAGAGGCAGGATGGCCATCTGTCAGGTGGGATTTGATTGTGAGTTCCTGCATGGCAGAGGGTTGGACTGGATGTTCCTGGTGGTCTCTTCCAATTCTATGATTCTATTATTGGGATAGCCTTGGGACCAAAATGCTCTGGGCTGCTCCTGGTGTTTTCACATGCAGTCCTATTAAGGTCTCTAGGATATCATAGAATCATAGAGTTGGAAGAGACCACAAGGGCCATCCAGGCCAACCTCATTGTTCCGGGTCATAGTCTCTGGAGTAGCAGAAAACAAGTTTGCTCCCTCCTCAGTATGACACCCCTTCAAATATTTAAACAGGGCTATCATATCACCTCTTAACCTTCTTTTCTCCAGGCTAAACATCCCCAGCTCCCTCAGTTGTTCCTCATAGGACATGGTTTCCAGACCCTTCACCATTTTAGCCGCCCTCCTTTGGACACATGGCTCCAGTTTCTCAATGTCCTTTTTGAATTGTTGTGCCCAGAACTGGACACAATATTCCAGGTGGGGCCTGACCAGAGCAGAATACAGTGGCACTATTACTTCTCTTGATCTAGACACTATACTTTTATTGATGCAGACTAAAATTGCATTGGCCTTTTTAGTTGCCGCATCACACTGTTGACTCATGTTCAACTTGTGGTCTAGTTGGACTTCTAGATCCCTTTCACATGTAGTTTCGTTCAGCCAGGTGTCCCCCATCTTATATTTATGCATTTCATTTTTCCGCCCTAAGTGCAGTACCTTACATTTCTCCGTGTTGAATTTCATTTTGTTTGCTTTGGCCCAGCTTTCTAGTCTATTAAGGTGATTTTTAATTTTAATCCTGTCCTCTGGGGTATTAGCTACTCCTCCTGGTTTGGTGTCATCTTCAAATTTGATAAGTATACCCCCAATTCTTTCCTCCAAGTCATTGATAAAGATTTGGAACTGTCCAAGTGGATTCCAGCTCTTGCCTAGGTATTAAAAAAATAAATAAATAGGGAACTACCTCAAACTCCTAACATGTTTGCTTCATCCAGAGGAGCCCTAAAGTATGGCACTTTAAACTGCCATGGCCACATTCGACACAATCTTGTGATTTGTACTTTTGTTTTTAGACTTCTCAACCAGAGAATTCAGTGCTACACCAAATGACAAATCACAGGATTCTGTAGGGTTCAGCCATGGCAGTTAAAGTGATATCAAAGGTTAGTTAGTGTGCAGTATGAAAGAAACCTTGGTTTAAATAATTAAATATTGGAGCTAAAACTGTCCATTGTGTGTAGCATGGGCTATTTCCCCTCTGTCATTTTGCAAAAGAGGAACTCATACAATTTCCTCTGTATGCTTGTAAGTTTAAGCAGAAGTATTTTATATGATGTGGGGAAATGCATGCCTTAAGAACAAAGGCATGTAAGGAGCTTATCGTTTGGCTTATTAACTTGGCTTAACTCTCCCGGTTTAAATTTCAATTCACACTGCATCCTGATCTTATGAGAAGATTTTTTGCTGCCCAATTTGCGTCCTTGCTTCCAGGAGCACTCCTCACAGCTCTTTTTGGATCTGGGAGTTTTCCAGCTTAAGGAAATGGCTGCCGGAGCACTCTGGAAGCAGGGATGCAAATTCAGCTGCAAAAACCTTCTGATAAGATCAGGATGCAACCCAAATTGAAATTTAAACCAGGAGAGGTAAGCTGAATTAATAAACCAAGCGATAAACTGCTAAGATAGTTTGCTACTTTGGTCTTTGAAACCTGGTCCTTTGGTCCTTGAAATCACGATTGGGTTTTGTGACTGCATTAATTGTTTGCCTTTTAAAAAAAACTCTTTAAAAATCATCTGGTTTTAAAGTAAGATCCCTGTTGTGCATCACCTCTGGGGCACAACCTAGTACTTTCAATAAATAAAAACAGTAACAGTAACAATAACAGTGTGAATCAGTGTGAAACAGTGATTTACATCACTTTGGAGTGAGTAATGAAGACACTGAGGCATTAATCAAAATGGAAACTACAGAAACTGTAGAAACTGTAGAAGTCAGAAGAGGAGTAATACTTGGAAAGGCAGCTATGGAAAATTAGATAAGATTCTCAGGTGTAAAGAAATAGTAATAATAATGATTATTTATTTATTTATTTATTTATTCATTCATACATTTCCTGCCTCTCCCCATGGATTGAGGAAGGGAATAATAACATATCTACATGTTAGTGGATACCAAAGTCAGAGTCATCTACTCAACAATATTTTTGATTTCTGTATATGGTTGTCAAAGCTGGACAGTGAAGAAAACTGCCAGGAAGAAAAAAAATCATTTGAAATGTGGGGCTGGAAGAGAGCTCTGCAGATACTACAGACTGCTAAAAAGGCAAATGAATGGGTGCCAGAGCAAGTCAGGCCTGACATTTCCCTAGAAGCCATGAGAACTAAACTGAAACTGTTTGACTTTGGACATGTCATGAGAAAACATGATTCACTAGAAAAGAGAATAACGCTTGGTAAAATATAAGGAAGTAGGAAAAGAAGAAGATTGCATTGCAGATGGATGGACCCAATCAAGGAAGGTCTGGAAACCATGCCTATGAGGAGCAACTTAGGGAGCTGGGTATGTTTAGCCTGGAGAAGAGAAGGTTAAGAGGTGATATGATAGCCTTGTTTAAATATTTGAAATGATGTCACACTGAAGATGGAGCAAGCTTGTTTTCTCCTGCTGCAGAGACTAGGGACCTTATCGCACTCACAGTTTTCCCGTTCCGTTCCTGTTAACAAAGCGGACAGATCAGGAAACGGGCTGACGACGAACGCTATCGCATTAAGTCTTCTTAGCGTTATGTCAATGCGAAAAGAAAGATTGCTATCGCACACCACTAATGGAGACAACGACCTGTTATTGTTTTTGGACCTCGCTGTGAACGGATATCACCGCACAGCCAGGTCCCATCCCGATGAAGCCCTGACCATCCCCTGTCTCTGCGCATGAGCAGTTCAGAAAACTGTGCCGAAAATGTAGGACATTTTTCTGAAATGTCCTACATTTTGGGCTGAGTTTTGTCCTGCATTTGTCCTATAGTTTGGTCTAAAATTTGTCCTACATTTTCTCCCTGGTAAAAGCAGACAATTATGGCAACTCTACCCTACCTCCATCAAATCTTTTTCTGGTATCAAACACTGATTCCTGCTGTATTTTTGATATAGCAACATGTCGTTAAAACATCTTGGAAGGGAAACTGCCAAGGGAAAGATATCATGGCCCGTCATAACTGTAGGGATCAGACGGGGATGCAATTGGAACGCCTAGGATATCGCACACAGAGGATTTTACGTTCTCATAACGTTTACTGGGGAGGGAGGACGGAAGAAAATCGTCGGGGACATTTTACGCGAACGGAACGGAATGGGAACCCATTGCAAACGTCTCGGTAACAAGGCTATGTGATAAAATCCGTTCCGTTCCATTAACATTGAGACCTCGGAACGTTTACAAACATGTGTGCGATAAAGTCCTAGGACACTGAGCAATGGATGCAAACTACAGGAAAATATATTCCACCTCAACATTAGGAAGAACATCCTGGAGGTAAGAATTGTTTGACAGTCCCTCAGAGTGTGATGGAGTCTCCTTCTTTGGAGGTTTTTCAACAGAGGATGGATGGCCATCTGTCAGGGGTACCTTGATGGTGTACTCCTGCATGGCAGAGGGTTGAACTGGATGGCCCTTGTGGTCTCTCTGAACTCTGTAATTTTATGATTCTAAGCCAAGGCCCTGAGTCTGCAAGACCTGAGCAGGTCTGAGGCTGTCATACTTTGGAGATATTATGCAATTAGGGTGTGTTCCAGACGGCCCCTATACAGATGGGCGCCGCCATTTTGACGTGACGGAAGCTTAGCGTCCGCATGTCTCGCCGCCCTTGTGATGCCACAAGGACGCCATTGGTGCCTTGCGGCATCACAATGGTGCCGGAAAAAGAAGCCGCTTTTGCGGCTTCTTTTTGCTGCACTGGGGAACTGCGCGGTTTGTCTGCTGCGGTTCCCTCGCACAGCAAAGAAGGGCGGCGGCAGACCACCCTTTTGGGTGGTCTGTAAAACGCCCACGTTACTCATCAGAAAAAAAGGATAATGCTTGGTAAAGTGGAAGGCAGTGGGTAAAGAGGGAGACAGCATCACAGGTGGATTAATTCAGTCAAGGAAGCCAGGGTCCTTTGTTTGGAAGACTTGAGCAGGGAAGTTGTACTTCTCACATTCATAAAGCTGCCATAGCTGAAGTCAACTTGATGGCAAACAACAACAGCAACAACAGTATTAATAGAATACAGCTCATACATTGAGGACAGGATCCTGCTTTTTTAAAAAAATATATTATTATCATTAGTTCTTATGGTAGGGCATTTCCGAGCTGCACAGCCAAGTTCACAATGAGGACTAAGCACTTGGACTACCAATGGCCTTTTCCTTGCTCATTACTAGAATTCATGCATTTTGGGGACAAACCACCCAGTTCCTCTCACAGTGCTTCTTCCTCCTTTGTGAAATGAGCTTTTGTTGACCTGCATGGATTCCTGTTTTTTGAAGGTTAGTTAATGTTTTGTCCACAATCAGGAAAGTGGAAATTACAACATAATGTATTTTATTTTTGTGGGTGGGCTCTGCTTTGGGACTTTACAGAGCCAGAGAACACTGGGGGTTGGGTAACACCACAGAGGGATAAAACTAATGTTGCTTAGAGTTATTTCCTTAACAGTTGTCCTGAAAGCAAGTGATGCAATCGTTAATTGTGAACACTCATTCTGTTGAGTGATGTGGAAACTCACTAGTTGTCAGGGAAAGGTATTAAAAGCACCCTTTGTTAAAAAGCCTGTTGCAGCATGCTAATAGGGAATTCCATTAAAGCAGATGAGATCAGTTCTGATCGTGATAGTTTTTAGAAAGAGTCAAAATCCCTGGCTTTTAATATTTTTTACTCTGGGATTGTAGGTCTTACATCTGTTACTTGTGATTTTGAAACTTTGGTTTTAAAATTTGTTACCTGTTTTGACACTGTTCTTTATGTGTCAAACACTTGCAGGACCTTTGTTAGGTTTAAATTGTGTTTTTTTTAAAAAATAACACCAAGCACAACATTCTACTGAAATAAGTATTGATTATTGCTTATATAGTGGATCCTTGGTTTAGTACAAGGAGCTCCCGTGGATATGAAAAACCATGGATTCTCAAGTCCCATCATATAGAATGGCATAGTAAAATGGTGCCCCTTGTATAAAATGAACAAGTCAAACGTTTGCTATTTTGAATTTTTTAAAAAAATAATTGAGCCGTGGCTGGTTGAATCCATGGATACAGAATCCATGAATACGGAGGGCTGACTGTACAGCTCAGTTTGAGCATGCAAGGTTATCTTGACTTAAAGATGTGAAACCTTGTAGTTTTGGCTTAGGCACTAGTTAATTCTATCAGCAGGAATGCATTTATTGTCTTTTCCAGTGAGTCTTTCTTTCTCATGATGTGATCAAAGTATGACAGCCTCAACTTCCAGGGAGATTTCAGGCTTGATTTGTTCTAGGACCCATATGGTGAAGGTATTCGCAAGTAATTTCCAACATCCCTAACTGAAAGGGTCTGAGATTTAGCATAGCTTCCAATGGCCTAATGTTGGTTCAGCTGAACAGCCTTGCCAGTTAGGACTGTGCTCTAACAAGTAATATTTCTTCTTTTATTTATTTCACCCCTTTTCCCCCAATATGGGACCCAAGGCAGCTCTCCATTTGAGTTAACCAAACCAAACAAAAAATAAGCAAACACCCACCCACACCCAAACCCAGGTTAAGCAATGGATGGTACAAAAGTTAACAACAATTAAACATGCAGTCATAATAAAGGTAAAGGTAAAGATATTCCCTGTTGACAAGGTTGTCAAGTAGTGTCTGAGCATAGGGGGCAGTACTCATCTTCGTTACTAAGCTGAAGAGCCAGCGTTATCAGAGACTACTACTCAGTGATCATGTGGCCAGCATGATTGTAAAGAACGCTGTTTGCCTTCCTACCAGAGTGGTATCTATTTATCTACCTGCATTTGCATGCTTTCGAACTGCTAGGTTGGCAGAAGCTGGGACTCGTAATGGGAACTCACCCCTTCATGTGGCACCTGGGCCTCGAACTGTCAATCTGCTGATCTTCCAATCAACAGAGTCAGCGTCTTAATCACTTGAGCCACATTTATTAATTAAAAACCATCTATTAATTAAAAACAATTTTCAAAAGACAGTTAAAATGTTGGCTGGAATTAACTTGAGTAGTTATGATATGTAACCACCATAGTTACATAACTATGCAGTTATGTATAGCCTTGTGTATAGCTGATTATGGATCCCGGCCTTATTGCCCCAATTGGTACTTACCGGGCAGCATCTGGTGACACCAGCAAGGGTCTGTTCCCCTGTTGCACAGGAAGCAGCCAACTGATGTTTCCTCCCGCTCTTGTGAGCAGTCTCTGTTGCATTCTCCCTCTTGCACCAGAATTCACTCATGCGGGAGTGGTTCGGTAGTGGAAGCATCAGTCAGTTACTCCCTGGTCAACAGGGGAACAGACTCCTGTCAATTGCAGCTGCTACTGCTTTGTAAGTGGCAAGTGGGGGACGTTCATGATCCCCTAAGCTAGAGAATACATAAGAATCATGAATTAGAAATGCGTAACTCCATGTTAAGCATTTCTAACTGCCCAAGTGAATTCCAGCCATTACAATTATGATACAAATACAAATTTAATGTACCACAGTTAAAAACCTTTCTCCAGCAGACAGTTAATACTCAAAGGCCAGAGTAAATTGAAATATTTTTGTCTGCCAATAAAAAGTGCATTGAAGTGGGGCCAACTTAATTTTCTGTAGCAGGGAGCAGCCACCAAAAAGGTCCTCTCTCATTTCCTCACCAAATATGCCTATGATGGTGGCCAGACCAACTGAAAGTTCTCCCTCAAGGATCTTAAAGAGTGGGCCAGCTCATATACCTACAAAAAGTTAGCCACATGAGACTGTAAGAA
>NC_056522.1:363445796-363466709 GCF_019175285.1 Sceloporus undulatus | reverse complement strand
TTCTCCAATCAAGTAATTATAAAACACAATAAAGCAAACATTTGTGACAATGGGGAGGAAATCCATCTTTACCAATTGCATGAGTAAAAATGGGATCAGAGGCCTCCTGATAGTCCACATTTCCCTCTGTTCTAGTTCTAGGACTCTTAACACTCTTGACCTGTTTCTTCCCTCGCAAACAGTAATTGTATTGCCAACAACATAAATTAATTCTGTACTTAACATTATTACGATCATCGGAAGGGCAACGCTGCTCCTGCCTGAGAACAGGGTGTCCACATTCTGACTGACTGCATTTGTTTTCAATACAGCTTTTCAGCTTCATAAAAATTTGCTCTTAACAGCAGGTTAGAGGGCTTTTGAAATGGATTGCATTAAGAATCTGAGAATCTCTTGAACAGCACCAGAAATCTAAAATGCTTGATGTTTCACTTTCTGCTTGTTATTTTATAAATGTGGATTTACATGACTGAAAAAAAAGAAGAAGCAAATCTAGCTTTTGAAGTTAGTTGAACCCTTTCCAGACAAAATTATATATTTGGGGTATTTTTTTCCTGAGAACAAATCCATCCATCCATCCATCCATCCATCCATCCATCCACCCACCCACCCACCCATCCATCCATCCATCCATCCATCCATCCACTTATCCACTCCTTTATTTATAACCTGCCTTTTAACCAGACTGAGATCCAAGGTGGCTTACAAAACAGCAGAAAATACAATAAAAATTGTTGTTTTCAGAGGGGATTTGCCATTACCATCCTGAGGCTGAGAATGTGTGACTTGCCCAAGGTCACCCAGTGCATTTCATGGCTGAGTAGGGTCTCCAGAGTAATAGTTAAAAAAAAAACATAGACAATCAAGATTAAAACAGTATTAAATAGTAACAGAATTAAAACAAAGGTTAAAAACAATACAGCACCATAAAAAGCCCTTATCTTGTTAGAAATCAATTTCCAAAAGCTTGTAGGAAAAGAAAGATCTTAACCTGTAAAAAAAAAAAGACAACAAAAAGGAGCAATCCTAGCTTCCTTGAGAAGGAATTTCCAAAACATGGGAGCAGCCACAGAGAAGGCCTTCTCCTATGTTCCCTCCAACCAGGCTTGTGAAGGTGGTGGGATAGAGAGAAGGCCTCCCCTGCAGTACTTGAATCATAGAATCATAGAATAATAGAGTTGGAAGAGACTGCGAGGGCCATCCAATCCAACCCCATTCTGTGCAGGAAATCTCAATCAAAGCATCCCTGACAGATGGCCATCCAGCCTCTGCTTAAAGACCTCTAAGGAAGGAGACTCCACTACACTCTGAGGGAGTGTGTTCCGCTGTCAAACAGCCCTTACTGTCAGGAAGTTCTTCCTAAAGTTGAAGTGGAATCTCTTTTCCTGTAGCTTGCATCCATTGCTCTGGGTCCTGTTTTCTGGAGCAGCAGAAAACAAGTTAACTCCCTCCTCAACTTGTTTTCTGCTGCTCCAGAGACTAGGAACACTGAAGAAGACTAGGAATACTTAAAGCTCAGGCAGACTTGAATAGAACAGCTGTTGTTGCTGATGTGTGCCTTCAAGTTCTTTCTGACTTATGGAGACCTAAAATGAACCAATCACATTTTTTATTTTTAAGATTTATTCATAGCTTTTGTGGTTTTTTCGGGCTATTCCTGAGTTTATTCCTGATGTTTCACCAGGATCTGATTGCCATTATCTTCCTCTGATGATGAGAGGTATGGCCCTTCAAATACTCTGAGCCATAAATCTCATGCTATGCCCCTTCCTCTGAGAGTCAGTGTGGCATAGTGGTTTGAGCTGACTACAACTCTGGAGACCAAGGTTTGACCTTGGGCAAGTCACATGTTCTCAGCCTCAGAGGCAAGCAATAGCAAACAAATTTTGCCAAGAAAACCCCATGATAGGATTCCCTTAGGCCAGGTCATCATAAGTTGGAAACAACTTGAAGGCACACAACAACAACAAGAAGAAGATACCAACAAGGTTTCAGCAAATGTGTGGCATACAGCAGCCTCCCCAACTTGGTATCCACATGATAGCCAGGGTAATGGGAGTTGTAGTGTGACATATCTGAAGGGCAACAAACTGGGGGAGGATAGTACTGTGGAGGGAAAATCTTGCTATGTGAGAAAATAAAGTTTGCCTCCTGTACTGATGTTAAGGGCATTAGCCAGACTGAGGTGTCTACCCCTGAGGCTGAGTGCATGTGATTTGCCCAAAGTCACCCAGTAGGTTTCATGGCCCAGCTGGCAATTGAATTCTGGTCTCAGGAGTCATAGTCCAGCTCTCAAAACACTATGCCACATTGGCTCTCACCTGACTTGTCCCTCTGAACCATGCACCTTCGATAACTCCTTCAAAGTTCATACTCAAACCCAGAGTGCTTTTATCATGTCACTAATGCCTTCAGTTGTACTTACAGCAGAGCCACTAAAAGCAATAGGACTTGAGCTGGTCATCATTAACCTAAGTACCTATTCAGAGTATGATTAAGTCCAAATCCAACCCTTTGTTGCTGTTGTGTGCCTCCAAGTCGTTTCTGACTTATGGCATCCCTAAGGCAAACCTATTATCAGGTTTTCTTGGCAAGATTTATTCAGAGGAGCTTTGCCTTTGCCTTTCTCAGAGGCTGAGAGAGTGCAGCTTGCCCAAGGTCTCCCAGTGGATTCCAGCTCACTTAAAGAATTAGAGCCATGGGTCTGATGGAAATGAATAGCTATGGCAGTCTGATATGGACTTTTCAAAGAAATAGCTGTGGATGCATCTCCATTGTAGAAATAATGCAGTTTGACACTACTTTAACTGTCATGGCTCCATCCTATAGAATCCTGGGATTTGTAATTTCAGGAAGCACCAGCACACTATAGAGAAGGTTAAAGATCTTGTAAAACTACAAATCCCAGGATTCTATAGGATGGAGCTGCAGCCCCTAAAGTGGTGTCAAACTGCATTATTTCTACTTTGTAGGTGCAGCCTTTCAACCCTAAAAAGGTGAATAACATAAGTCCCTTTCAAGTAAATCTTCTCAAAGCATGACTAAATCTCAGTCCTTATAGCTCTGCAAAGATGGGTGAGTCATTAAATTACAACACAGAATAGAAATCTGTGTAATATAAAAACTGGGATTTGCCCAGTTGTTCTCAAATCAGATTAGCTTGGCAAAGCGGGGAAAAGGAAATGGTCAGCTGCAATGTTTGAAAAGCCTGGAGTGTTTTAATACTATCATTTGTTTAACCTTATAACCTTTTGTATGTTTTTACCTGTATTTTTTTCTTTTCTTTTCTTTTTTAAATCTGTTTTTAATTTGTGCTCATTTTAATTCTGCTGTAAACCATTTTAGGTCCCAATTCAGTAAGAAAGAAATGAAATGCCTGACTATTTGTGTACTGAAATGAGACCTAGCTCGACTGCAGAGAGTATTACAAACGTTTATGAACATTTTAGTGCTGAAGACAGGAACCACAGTCCACTGCCTGCTCACTTTAATGCTGTCACAGCAACCCTTGAACGTGAAAGTAACAAGTTATAAATAATAGTTGTAACAAATTATCTTTGCAATGAGTGTCTAAGAAAGCACATTTAAAAAGGAACATAAGGTGTAAGAATGAAATGACTTTATTGTGGTTAAGTCAAAACCAGTTCTTGCACAATGTGTGTGTGTGTGTGTGTGTATGCATATGTACACACACACACACACACACACACACACACACACACACACGAGCCAGTGTGGTGCAGTAGTTTGAGTATTGGGACTATGACTCTGGAGGCCAGGGTTCAAATCTTGGCTTGGCCATGGAAACCCACTGGGTGACCTTGGGTATGTCACATTATCTCAGCTTCAGGGAATAACAATGGCAAATCCATTGTGGATAGGAATGGGGGTTAAAGGATTGATTTTGTTTCTGCAGGAATGAGTATAGGGGGTATGACTCTCCCAGATCTCTGGGGGGGGGGTTTGATGTGCCTTCTTCCACAGTTGCCAACACCTGTTTTATACCATGGTCCCATAGCACTAGTAATGAGTTTCAAACAATGCGGTTACCTGTAACAAGATACCTGATGGGGTGTATCCATACTGCAGAATTCAAGCAGTTTGACACAACTTTAACTACCACGACTCTATTCTACAGAATCCTGGGATGTATAGTTGGTGAGATATTTAGTCTGGTATGTCAGAGAGTTCTAGTGCCTCACCAAACTACAAACCCCAAGAACTGTAGGATAGAGCCCTGGCAGTTAAAGTGGTGTCAAACTGCTATAATTCTGCAGTACATATACACTCTGCGTTAGCTTAGCTTTCTACATTAGGAGTGAGGAAAGTCCAGTTCCCGATGTGGTTGAAATCCCCTTTCCATGGTATAGATGCCCTGACCTCCATTGTGTCCATTCACTATCATAACAGACTTATCTCATCTCTTGATGAAAGCACAGGAAATCCTACCTTGTCACTATATTTCCAGCATTACAGGAGATCTTTCCATTTATTATGCAAGATATGAGGAAATCCCCTGAGAAAAACTCTCTTTTACTCTTTCCTTGCAACCATATATAATCTCTCTACAAGACCTTTTGAAACAAATTTGGAAACCACTGAGTAGGGAGGACGGGAGAATTGGAGATATGAGGAACATCAAAATAAAACATTTTCCTCTTTCTCTGCCATGATAAAACACAAAGCATGGCTCGCAATGGATTGGCTCAATAAAGAAAGTCGCGACTCTGAGTTTGCAAGCCTAGTGCAGAGGTGTTAATAACAAGATCCTTTGGAGGTTTCTCATTCATAGGGTTGTCATAGGTCAAAGCTGACTTGACAGCACATAACAGCAACAACAACTTAAGTTCAGATATTCTACATTTAAGATTTATTTAAGGACCTCTGACCCATCAAATTCCAGGTGCATGGTACCCAACACCAGCAAAGTTATTATTCTTTCTTGAGGCAGAAAATCCCTTTGCCTGGCATTAAAAATACAACTACAGCCAGCCTTCTACATTTGTGGCTTAGAGTTTTGCAGATCTGATTATTCATGAATTTGATTAATACAGTTGGCCACCAGTATCTATGGACTCACCATCCATGGATCCAAGCATCTGTGGATGGCAAGCCTGCGCTGTCCCCAATGGCAGTACATACACACGGCTGTGCCACCAATAGGGACAGACCCCATTGTCCTGTTGCAGTGCGTGCACATGGCTGTGCTGCCATTAAGTTCTGTTGTCCCTAATGGTGGTGTGGCTGTGTGCATGTGATGTCGTGGGATAATGGAGGCTGTCCCTAATGGTGGCATGGCTGCATGCACACGTCCCCATTGGGGGCAACGCGAGCTTGAGCATTGGTGGATTTTGGTATCCATGGTGGGGTCTGGCACAGATCCCCCACAGATACCGAGGACCAACCTTGTGTTCTCTCTAGGAATCTCTAGGTCCTCCAGTGTGACTCTATGGTCAACTTTCACCAGAAGTCACAATGGAGGACGAAGAGATTCCTAGAGAGCACACTTCTCTAGGTGTTTTAGGTCCTCCAGCACAGTTCTGCAGAAATTACAATTTATGAGTAACATTAGTACAAAAAGCATTACTCAGATTCTGTATGGTGTGGTATGGGAGGCCAATTGGGTGGTTGACACCAAGAGTTACCCGCAGGGTATTCTGGCCCTGAATTCTATCTGAATCTCCACCTTTGCCTGCTGCAGCAAAATGCAGTGATGACAGGCAGTTGACTTCCCATATGGTCCCTACAAGCCAGTTGTGACTACAGCTTCAGCCGTGAGGTGCTCTGAGGTCAGAATGAATTGCCTAGCCACATTCTGACCACAGATCAACTCATAGCCACAGAGCGACTCTGCAGGGATGCTTGCAGGGACCAGTTTTACTCTGGATTTTCTGGAAAACATGGAGTAAAAGGTTAGTCTTTTTAATGTGGGACAAGGGATGAATACCTTGAGTTGAGTTCAGCTATTGTGTAAACAACCCGGACCCAATTCAGTGTTGGGGGGCTGTAGTGCAAACAGGATACTGCCAGCCCATGGGGAATTTGGGTTATATAGATAATTAAGACAAGCCCCCAGTTGGCCAGAAGCTACTCACAAAGAGAACAGCTGAATGGCCATGCAAATGGTAAGCCAGAGTTCTAAATAAGATGGAGAGACTCCTGTTATTTAGTCTGAACTAAATGATAATTATAATGAATAATAGTAATGAGTCAAAATGTAGATAAATTCAATTGATGCAAGGGGTCTAGTCTAGTCAAGCAATACATAAAGCCAATATATTTCCAACATTTATTCAGGTTCGTTCTGTGTTCACTGCCATTTTTCAAACTGTCTGCCTCAATGGAGTGATTTCTACAGCATCCAGTTAAATGTTTGCTATGCAACCATGAGCCTCACAAAAGATACCAGACCTTGGAGACTGGGATTTGCAGATGAATAATAAGAGTTACCTGCTGTAATTCAGCAAGTTTTTGATTTTTTCTTCCAGTAGTTAAGGAAGAGCAAGTAACATTCTCTGTCATGGTTGGCACTGAGTTTATTGTTTATCTCTCGTTTTCAAGGTTCCTCAGCTGTAAAAAAATGAATATTTACTGCCTTTGACCAGACCTTTTGGCAGTTCTGCTGGACAGTTTTATAGTTTTGTGTTAAAATCTCTGTTCCATAACTGAAATGTAGCTTTGATTTGTATAACAGAAATGGGCAATGTTCAGCATTTTGTATGTTGTACTACTGACTGCATCACAGTACTCTTTGCTGTGCTCGCTAGAGCTAATGGGAGATTAAATCTGTCCTGTGGATTGCTATAAATTTTTCATTTTTGTTGTATATCCAAGTTATCCCTATTTACAGCTCATAGCATATAGTAGTCACTTGGAAGAGCCTGGAAAACTAGTTTTTGTACTACAAATTCCAATACTTGGTACTTTCCTTTGAGCCAACCTTTTGCATCCATATATGTCCCTTGCCCCACCATTGCCCTGCCTTTCCTCTTTGGTGGGATTGCGTGCTCTTGTGATGCAAGAGGCTATGGTGATGGTACCAGTGCTGCTAGTTGGATTTCCTATGTCAGACAAGCTTTTGCTGGGGAGCAAGACTAAATGTACCAAACAGCTACTGGGCAGCAGCTGTAGTGGGGATGACACTGGCAGATGATTTCTCAGAGATAATGGCAGTGGCCCCATGAGCCCCACTTGTTAGCAATGCAAAGAAGGCGGCACTGGTAAACCAGTTTTGGATGTCTTTTACCATGAAAATCCTATGATGAGACAATCCAAAAGGAAACAAGAGAGTGCCAGCAGATGAAACTTTCTGGTAAGATGACATTCAGTGAGCTACTGGGGTAGGTGCCCAAACTGGGTTCAGGAAAGGAAGAGGCACTAGGGATATTATTATTATTAATTATTATCATTACAGTGGACCCTTTGTATACGTGGAAGATCTGTTCCTGACCACCCCCCCATGGGAAAAACTGTGGAACCTCAAGTCCTGTTGATTTTACTGGCGGCACGGTTCTGTGCATGCCGCTACACATGCGCCACAGGTGTGCACACCATTTTGTCCCTCCCAGGCTTGCTGTCTGCATGAGCTCAAGGCCGTGTACAGCAAGCCCGTGTATGGGGTGGGATGTATTATTATTATTATTATTATTATTATTATTAATAATATTATTATTAACCTTTATTTATGAAGCGCTGTAATTTACACAGCGCTGTACATGCAATCTTTTTAGTTAGACGGTTCCCTGCCCTCAGGCTTACAATCTAAAAAGACATGACACAGAAGGAGAAGGGAGTGGTGACGGGAAAGGGTAAGAGGTCCAGCAGTTCCTCTCAACCTCCGAGGCCTGGACCAAGGCAGATGGACTGAAGGGAGGGCTTGGCTTCAAAATGGAAGGTTAATCATTATCCAGGGAAAATACATACTCACAAGTAGGATAATACATATACATACATAGCAATACAGGAAATGGATCGATAAACAGCCAACAACAGAACATCAGATAGTAAGCGACAATTATGCGATGCCTGGGAAGGCTTCTCTGAATAGGATGGTTTTCAACTCTGTTTTGAAGCTGGTTAAAGAAGTGATGGCTCTTGCTTGTGGAAGAAGAAGGTTCCAGGAGTGAGGGGCAGCAAGTGAAAAGGGGCGAATCCGGGATGGGGCAGAGGAAATCCTGGGCTGGGACAGGAACCCTTGACTACCAGAACGGAGGGCCCTGGTGGGAAGGTGAGGAGAAAGAAGATCTGATAAGTAAGGAGGGGCCAGTCCATGGAGGGCTTTGAATGTCAACAGCAGAATAATAATAATAATAATAATAATAATTATTATTATTATTATTATTGCAATAGCAAGTACTTTTCTATACTGCTTATCAGTGTGCTTAAGCACTCTCTAAGCAGTTTACCATGTGTAAGTGAATTGCCCTCAACAAGCTGGGTACTCATTTTAGCAACCAACAGAAGGATGCCAGGCTGAGTGGACCTTGGAGTCCCTGGTATCGAACTCACAACCTTGTGGCTGTGAATGACTGCAGTACTGGCATTTAACCACTGCACCACCAGGGTTGTTGTTGTTATTATTATATTTCACTCACTCCTCCAAAGTTGGAAAGCTTACAATTCTAAAAAATACAATTAAAAACATACAATATTGAACATTAAAGTGGAATTAAACTATTACAGTATTGCAAACATAGATTGTTAATGAAGCACACCAAAGAATTTCAGAAAATCAGCCTGTGCTTTATAGATTATAGCAGTTCCTTTGATTGTGTAGAAAATGAAAAACTATGGATTACTCTTAAAGAAATGCTTATCAGGACGATATTTGATTGTCCTGATGCATAACCTCTACTCAGGACAAGAGGCTAGCAGCTGGACAGAATACAGAGAAATGGAACAGTTCCCAATTGGCAAGGGGGCCAGGCAAGGCTGCATTTTAACACCCTAATTTGTATGCTGAACATATCATATGTAAAGCAGGATTCAACTTGGGGAAGGATGCATGAAACGTGGAGGAGGGAACATTGTGGGTCCTGTATTGAGCAGATGACACCATACTGCAGTACTAACAGAAAATAGCAGACTTGGAATTACTGAGGAAAAGTCAAGGAAGAAATACAAAGGCAAGTGTACAGTTGTTGAAGAAAACAAAACAATTTACACCATTTTTTTTAATAAGACTGCACAGTACTGTTCTAGAATGTATTATCTGTTCCTCCAGGGCCAAGCCAACTAAAGGAGCAAGTATATAGCTTGGAAATACTTTTAGAGCAATCCTTCTTTGTCACCGAAGACCTGGGTAGACTCCATGCCTTGAACCACTTGAGGCCAGCTTTAACTGGTTTGTGAGGTATGACCTTTTCTGGACAGGGATAACTTAGCTACAGTAGTCCACACACTGGTAACTTCCTGATAAGACTGCTGCAATATACTCTACATGGGTATATTGCCCTTCAAGGTGTCTCATAAATGGCAGCTAGTGCAAAATGGAGCAGCTAGGCTGCTGACTTACATTTCTAATCTGAATTCAAGATGCTGGTAATGGGCTTGAGACCTCAGTAGTTGAAGGCGCACTTTCCCACATGTGCCTGCCCAAGTTTTAAGATCTGCTGGAAGAGTCCTCCCATCACTCAGGTCAATACACTCTGTGTGTGTGTGTGTGTATGTGTGTGTGTGTGTGTGTGTGTGTGTGTATAGGAGAGGGCTTTTTCTGTTGTCGCAGCCCAGTTATGAAACACCTTCCCCTTGGAGGCTTGATTGATATCAACATTGTTGTCATTCCAGTGTCAAGTGACCATTTGATTGTTCACTAAAGCCTCTGGGACCTAACTGGTTTTACACAAACACTCACATATACATGGTTTTAAGTTGTTTTAAACTAATTTACCTAGCAATAATCTCTCTTTTTAACTTGTTAAACTTATTTAATATGTTTTCAGCCTTTTAAACTCGTTTATTGTTTGCATATTGTGAAATGAATCATTTATTTTACACAGCCCTGCAATCTTTTGATAGAGGGCAGAATACAGATATTTTGATCAAATAAAGTGAATAATTGCTTACCACAAATTGTTGGTTAATTTTTAAAGACGGCAATTGCTGTGTCTGCTATGGAACCCCAAATATCTGGGCAACACCAAAACCTGACACTTCAGTGCTCTTATAGTCATCTTAATTTTTTCCTTCTTTCACTACCTCTTTCTGTTTGATTACATCTTTCCCCTCCCTTCCACAAGGAAATCCCACTGTCATATGCCGTGCATGTATTTAATCTCAACCCTTGCTTCTTCCTCTTTCTATCCAAATGATCTAGTGTCACCCCACAGAATAACCCCCCTTCACTCCAGTAAACCTTTGATATCAATTTAATATTAAAAGGGATGCTTGGTCACATAGTCACTGAAGGCACCCCAATGTGAAGACAATAGCCTGCCCAAATATGGAGATCTGGTAGGTTGGGAAGTGCTAGCGCATGTAGACAAGATTGGTCCTTTGAGATTGGAATCTGAATAATCGCTTCACACAGGAGTGTAATGGTGGCTGATGCACCGGGTACTTGCCAAAAGGTTGGTAATCAAAGGGCTATTCCATCTGGAGATGACATCTTTATGTGTGGCCATTCTTTCTTCTGGAAAAATCTACTCCAACTCCTGAGAAACTGCCCCAGGACACATTTCCTGCTATAAATATGCCCATTTGGGGCAGTCCCAATTTGATCTCAGTTGACTACAGACAGACAGACAGATACCCTGCCCATTTCTCCCTTGACTCCTTGGCACATGCAGGCCCACCCAGATCCAGGCTGCATGCTGAGCCAGACTCATCCACTGCAGTCCCACCAATCAAAGCTCCATGCCTGAATCTGGTAAAGTACTGACCTCTGCTTAACCCTCTGAAATCACTATCAGCTATCATCTTTATAGCATTAGTTCTTATATGTGTGTGTGAGTGAGTGTCTTTGAGTGAAAGTTGATTTCCCTTTGCTGTTATAAATAAAATTTGGAATCTGCAGTATGGAATTATTTGGTTTGGAAGTGTTATACAGAGGCTAGACCCCATCTTTTAAAGCATTACCCAAAGCCCTCTCACGGCTTCCTATTGAGTTAAATTCATTCCCCTACTGAAGTAAATTGTAGGTGCCCTCCTGGGACCTTAGCATTTTAGGTGACACTAGGAAATAAAATTGCCAAAGCCAATTTTCAGAAAGGTTGGGCAAGCAATGCTCAGAGACAAATGCTGCAAAAGAAAGAGTCACTAAAAGATCCTTGGGCATGTGATTGACACCTGATTACAACTCCCCTATGAAGAAAAGTTTCAGTGTTTGGGGTGTGTTATCTTAGAGAATAAATGAAGAAGGTAGAACCTGAGGTGTGTTTTCAACTCATTTTTGATTTATGATAACATGAGGTAACTCTCTCATTGTATGTTTTTCACAGGTTTTGTTCCGAGACTTGCCATTGCCTACCCACTGGCTGATCTTGAGGAAGTCACATTCTTGGCAAAAGCAACCCCCTTCTGAACAAATCTTGCCAAGAGAATCCTGTGATAGGTTTGCTTTAGGGTTACCGTAAGTCAGAAATGACTTGAAGACACACAGTAAGAACAACTGGTTTAGGGACCACCACTTTTGAGTAACACTGATGTAGGTAACTTTCCTGTTGGCTAAGCAACCAACCTTCCCACCACCTCTTCACATAGATATATGTGAATGTTAAGCTGGAATTTTTTTTTGGTCATAATGTGCTTGTTTCTGAGATGGAAATAGTTTATTATATCAACCTTGCATGTGAAGACAAATAATTTCTGTAGTGTTTTCTCACTGTAGGGGAAAATGAATATTTCTGCACAATTTTTGCTCAGTGGTCACACATCGCAAGGGTTTTAAAAGGAAATAATTCTGCATAAAAATACATGTGGTGGGGGTTTGTGCAAAATGTTGTGGGTTTTTTTGGTGCAACCCTGCTGTGATAATGGGCATTCTGTTATTCAGGTACACAAAGATTAATGATGTGTTTGGTTTACAGTTACATTTATTGGTGTTCAGTGTCAAAAGGAGTCAGAAGGCATAAGAGAGAACTGTCCTGTAAGAAGGCCTGTTGGGCAACAGTTTGAGATACTTCCAAAGGAAGTTATAAACACCTCAAAGGGAAACATCAGGCCATGAGAACAAAGAGAGACCCATGGGAACTGGTCAGATGAGACTATGTAGCCTAACATCCTAGCTACCCTCCCTCCCAAGGATCATCTAAGCCCAATATCCCCATTGAACTGTGAGTAGATAGGGAATGTTTAGCTAGTCATGCCAGGCTTACTTTGATTTTGATTTTGGCTGAATAGGCCTAGATTGTTATGTAACTTGTAACTTTTCTAAGTGTGCCTCAAGGAAAGGTGCCCCTTCATGAAGAGAGTTACCTTTTACTAATGTACATATCCTGACTTTCCTGGTTGCAGATCCTTCTCTCCCTCCAGCTACTGAAGAGTGTACCCAGGCTGCCCTTGCAAAGCTGGGTAAAAAGAAGCATCCTGTGCACTAAGTGTTAGTGCAATAGCATTTACACCGCTTCATAGTGAACTAAGCACTCTCTAACCGGTATACAACATGTAAGCCAATTGCCCCCAACAAGCTGGGTACTCATTTTACCGACCAAGGAAAGGATGGAAGGTTGAGTCAACCTGGAGCCCTATGAGATCAAACTCATAACATTGTGGCTACAGTACTGGCATTGAACCACTGTGCCACCAAGGCTCCTGTGCACTTTCCTGCAAGTGCAAAGGCAGCTGGAACATGCTTTCATGCATCCCCAGAACTGTTTGGTGGCTGAAAGGGTGGAGCAACACCAGTGAATCCTCCTTCTGCTATTGCACAGCTGGGGCAGCGGACACTGAGGAAGGAAGTACATGATAACTCCATCTGCAACATCCTCCAGTATAATTTTTACTTACATGAACCTGACCTTTTTATTCTACTTTTCTTTCAAAGAGCAAAAGGTGATATAGTTCTTCCTTTCCATTATATCATCCCCAACCCTGTGAGATAGGTTAGGCTGAGAGATACAGGACACAGGACCCCTCCCTTTAAAGCGGAAAAACATTTTTTAACCTGAGAGAATACCTCTTAGAAAGAACATATTAATAAAATCTGTGAACAATCAAATCTGCAAAAGTCAAAGCCACAAATGTGGAGGGCTGATTGTATACTGAATATTCCAAGACAAAAACTTCACTGCTGAGTTGAATATGAACCTAGTCCTACCCAGTTCCAGTCACCCATGATGATGAATATTTCTACCATTTCACATGAAACACTCTTCCCAACCACACACATGGGCTGGACCTCAGCATGTTACTCAATGTTGGAATCGGCAGCAGTTTAATTTTTGTCTTTACAAATATTATCAGTGTCTGACTCACAGAAGATAAGCAAATACATCCAGTAGTGCAAGAAACAGAACTCTTTAAAATTATTACATTTGGGAAGGACTGTAATAAAGAAGTAAAACACATGCTTATTATGTATTTAATACCAGTGCAGTTGGTGATGTAAAGAAGGGAAAGGCTCCTTCATACATATGTGGTGGAACTGCAATAAAATAAAATAAAACAAAAATGGACCGAAATACATACCAATATGCTGAATTATTATTTAGATCCAGAATTATACCTTCTCAACATAACCTTGAGGTTGGGAAAAGCAAATGAAAATAAATATTGGAGAATTGTATTATAGTTAATAATGACTGCAAGATTATTAATTGCTAAAAACTGGAAAAGTGAAAATATTTCAAAGATAGAAGAATGGAAATTGAAACTCTGTGAAATGAAAGAAATGGACAGAGTAACAGCAATAATAAATAAAAAGAATATGGAGAAATGCAGCAAAGAGTGGAAGCCATTGATAGATTATTTAGAAGGGAAATAGGAAATCTTAAATTGAATATTTAATTAATGCTTATTGTTCTGAGGAGGGGGAAATATATAGATATATCTGAAGTCGAAGGCTTTCATGGCCAGCATCCATAGTTTTTTGTGGGTTTTTCGGGCTATGTGGCCATGTTCTAGCGGAGTTTCTTCCTGACGTTTTGCCAGCATCTGTGGCTGGCATCTTCAGAGAATGTTTGCCTGGAAAGGACTTGGCTATATATGTTGTCTGACAGACAATATATATAGCCAAGTCCTTTCCAGAAGATGCCAGCCACAGATGCTGGCAAAACGTCAGGAAGAAACTCCGCTAGAACATGGCCACATAGCCTGAAAAACCCACAAAAAACTATAGATATATCTATTTGTCAAAGAAAAGAAGGAAAAAGAATTACAACAAATCTAAAATTTAGTGAAAAAAACAGGGGGAATGCAATGAACAAATGTCATTTACTTATTTTACATATCATACAAGAGGGAAAAGTGTTTATTTTACTCATAGACTCATAGAGTTGGAAGAGACCGCAAGGGCCATCCAGTCCACCCCCTGCCATGTGGGAACTCTCAGTCAAAGCATCCCCAACAGATGGCCATCCAGCCTCTGCTTAAAGACCTCTAAGGAAGGAGATTCCACTACACTCCGAGGGAGTGTGTTCCACTGACAAACAGCCCTTACTGTCAGGCGGTTCCTCCTAATGTTGAGGTAGAATCTCTTTTCCTGTAGCTTCCATCCATTGTTCCAGGTCCTGTTCTCTGGAGCAGCAGAAAACAAGCTTGCTTTCTCCTGAATATGACATCCCTTCAAATATTTAAACAGGACTATCATATTACCTCTTAACCTTCTCTTCTCCAGACTAAACATCCCCAGCTCCCTAAGGCGTTCCTCATAGGGCATAGTTTCCAGACCCTTCACCATTTTAGTCGCCCTCCTTTGGACACGCTCCAGTTTCTCAATGTCCTTTTTGAATTGTGGTGCCCAGAACTGGACACAATATTCTAGGTGGGGTCTGACCAAAGCACCATTACTTCTCTTGATCTAGACACTATACTTTTATTGATCAGTCCTAAAATTGCATTTGCCTTGATAGCTGCCACATCGCACTGTTGACTCATGTTCAACTTGTGGTCTACTTGGACTCCTAGATCCCTTTCACATGTTGTCATATTCAGCCAGGTGTCACCCATTCTATATCTGTGCATTTTATTTTTCTGCTCTAAGTGCAGTACCTTACATTTCTCCATGTTGAATTTCATTTTGTTAGCTTTGGTCCAGCTTTCTAGTCTAATGAAATGGAGTTGGGGATCTAGGTATTAGATTCCAAATTTGAAAATGACATTTCATTTTAGAATGGGAATAAGAGAATTGCAAGAATCAATGCTTTCTTTTTGGAACAAAATAGGAAGTTAAGGGAACTAGAGAATACACATTACAGAGAAGAGAAGAAAATATAAGCTTTAATTTAATCATTGTTTAATGAATGTTAAATGTGTAAACTGACATAATGATGGTTATACAGTAATGTAATTTGATAAAATCTTAATGAAAATTAAAAATAAAATAAAAGATATGGAGTGCTGCACAGTAGAATGTAAATTACTCTCAATCTGAGCAACTGAATCAACAAACATCATCATTATATTTTCCCCATCATCCATCTCAGTCACTTTCCTTGCATCTCATATCTTTTAGATTGCAAGATGAAGACAAGGACTGACTAATTATTGATTTCAGTCAATCATCTTTTAGGAGTCTTAATATTTGTCTCTTGACTAAAGAGCAGGCTAAAAATGTAGGAATAAATTAATAAAATATTAAACAAACTAGGTGTCTTCCAGAAATTCTGGATTATACGGACTATCACCTTCACTTTTGTCCATGATGGGAATGATGGGACTTGTAGTCCATAACATACAGAGGGCACCAGGCTAAAGAAAACTGAAGACAGTACTTAGCTGCCTGAACTAATCTGACTCAATACAGTGAGACCTTGGTATCCACTGGGGTTTGGTTCCAGGACATCCTGTGGATATCAAAATCCATGGATGCTCAAGTCCCATTAAATAAAATGGCATAGTAAAATGGTGTCCCTTATATAAAATGGTGAAATCAAGTTTTTTCTTTTTTGAATTTATACATATATTTAAATATTTTCAAACTGTGAATGGTTTAATCTGTGGTTAAGGAATCTGTGGATATGGAGTGCTGACTGTATAAATTTCCTGTGTTGACAAAGGGAGGGGGGGTGTTCTGCAACAAGCATGTATTTATTTTTAACTATTGCTTTCTACTTATGTGTTACTGTTCCATGCTGCCCAATAGCCAAATGATCTCTAGGAAAATCACAAAACAAAAATAGCAAATCATAGAATCTTAGAGCTAGAAGGGTTCACAAGGGCCGCATAGTTCAACCCTTTGCCATGCAGGAATACAGCTGAAGTAGTCCTGAAGATGCCCATCCAATTTGTGTTTAAACATTTCCAAAGAAGGAAAGTCCACCATATTATAATAAATAAACAGTATGGAGTGCTCCAGTTCATGGTTGTCTAGCTGGAAGCCTGACTGTTACAGGAAAAATCTATTCCATTAATACTTTATGGTTTTCCATTCCCCTGCTCTGAGTATTTATCAGCATTTTATGCCAACTCAGAGTGCCTAGTTATCACTGAATTATTTTGTGGTACTGTTTTCCTATGAAGGCCTTTTTCTTCTCCAGACTATTGTTTCATATTTCTGAAAACCACCTCAGGGCTTCTCTGGGTTTGCTGTTGCCTTCCTCCTGGGCAGGGATAGTGATTTTTGGCTACATAAAGAACATTTCTTGAAGAGCTGAAATAGTTATTAGCATATACAGTGTGACATGTGTGAAAACAATCTTAATGCTACATTTCATATTTGCAGATTTTTTTCCTTAATAGCAACAGATAATATTGGAAAGCTCAATTTCAGCAAACAGCCTTTTATCAAATCCCAATTCTAACTCTTCTGAGGATCCATCCATCTGGTCAGCTATCGCTTTTCTCTTGTTTTGCCTCAATCCTCGAAGAGCAAGAATAGCCAAAATATGTTCCTTCCTGCAAAATGAAAAGAAAGTGTTGCTTTTTTGTGGATCAAAGGGAACAAAAATGGACACGGAAAACAACAAATGCAACAAAACCAGCTAATAAAAGAAAAACTCCCAATAATCCTTAGCAAACAGCCACTCCAATTATCATGGGCGAAAAGTGAGCATTACAGTACTTCTTTTCTTTCACCTGTTTAAGGAAAATCTTGCAAAAATGTCCCAGTGTCTTTCTCCTTCTCCTCCAGTTATTTCAGTTGCTGCAAACTGAGTTCAAAGTGCACAAGTAGTTAACTCAGCAAGGAAGAACAGAGAGGAGGAAGTAGAATCTAGTCCTTCCCAATAGGCCCAGGCAAAAGCAAACTGCTGCGGCATCTTCTAGCTTGTGTGTTCTTCCTCACTGATAACTTTTGCCATCTTGACCATACTTTGGTGTTACTTGGCTATGTGTGTCCCAGTTTTCATCTGGGACCCTCATTTCTTTCCCTCGTGAGCCCTTACTAGCTGCACCTTCCTCCTTTGAACTCCCCTTCACCATCCCAGAGTTTGACAGCTAATGCAAAGAGGATCATTGATGTCAGGATCTTAGCCATTATGGTGGTGGTGGTGGTTGGGAGATGAAAACTGCTAATGCTGGACAGAGATATGTGTCCTGCAGAATGCAACCAAGAATTTAAAATGAAATACACTGTCTTTTTGTAAAAAGCAAAAATAGCGTATCTGGTTATAAGAATTTCATATTTTCAAAGAGAAGGGAGTAGAGCAGCACCCATAAGGTCCCATATAACCTCGCTTTCCACCACCAGATGTTTCCAATCCAGCATACCACTTCTAAGCTTCTTCTGAATTGGTTAGGGCAATTTGCACCCAGCCAAGGGCTCTTGTGTCTAATAATAGTAGTAGTAGTAGTAATAATAATAATAATAATAATGCATTTTTTATATCCTGTCCCTTCTTTTTGGGGATCGAGGTGGGTAACAATAGAGTCTTATCTTCAAACACTGCGCTTGCAGCTTTTCTTATAGGAAGTGTCCTGCATGTTAGGTTATCTGCAGATCCAGTGGATTGGAAATAGAATGTAACTTAACTTGTGGAAAAATTCTATTTGAATTGTTTGCCCTGTGAAAATGGGGTGCATTCAATAAAGCAACAGTGGTTAGTTGCAGATACATCAGTGTGAAGCAAGAGATACATGTGCTTTGTAGGGGACTTAGCACCCAACTTTCTAATCAGTAAAAGTACCAGTTGCACTTCTTATCTGTCACTAGCAAGACAGAAAACATGTACTAGTTCCAGCTATCCCATCTGAAGGGGTTATACACCATACCTGATGTCTGGGTAGTCCTGAGACAATTTCTTAATATATTCTTTGATTTTGTCTTTCTTCTTCTCACCAATGATGTTAGCATGTACAGAATGGCAGGAAAGAGCCGTCAGCACTTGAACCCTAGGAAAATATATGTGTTTTTTAATTTATGATCTGTATTTCAGATGAAAGTATTTAAGTCTCATAGATACAACTATATCTCTGTAATGCTTTTAAAGAATTATGATGCACAATGTATGCAGGAGAATACAAATACAAACAGCAACAACAACACAAAGAATACATAATAGTACTGCCAGGGCTACCTGCTTCATTTCCCTCCAAAATTCATTAGGTGTTATTAATTGTTATTAATATTCGGTCTAATCTCAAATAATTCAAGATGCGATCATTATTCTAAAGCCACATCATTAGCAGTGGGTACAATCTAGTCAAAATTAAAGCAACTATTACCTGGCTATTTTCATTTGGCAGGAATTAAAACATTCACTAAAAATCTAAATGGGATAAGATGGTAGATATTTGTGAATGTACTCCCATCTTTTACGATGTCTTTAAAATGCAGTCATGGGAACTCCCCAAATGGCAGCAGCTCTGAAGAGCAGACAAAGAAATAAGATGTGAAGAATACCTATTAATATTTGCATCCTGTATTCCAGAAAACAATATCTGGCATCCAATTTAGCCGTTACAAGATTCTAAGTTAATAACGTTACTGCTGGCAATGCACACTTACAGTTGTGAGCAACCAAAGGTGACCCCCAAAATGGATCGTTACAGACTGACAGCACCCCAACAGAAGTGTTTCCCAAAGCACTGAGGACTGGGGCAGTGGAAAATGACACCTACAGCACCTCTCCAAGATATTATCACACTGAGCCTCCCATCTTCAATCGTGTTATTTAAGGAAATGAAAGCATACCAGTTTGGGAGCTTCATAAACACATTTCTCTGGAATAATGTAAAGGTGCTGTTTTAATTATCAATGTCCCACATGCTCTCTTTTTCACATCGTTCTTAATTCTGCCTGTCTGTCTTGCCCTATCCAGTGTGCCTTTTAAGTTATTAATTTTAATTTTTTTATGCTATTGCGAGTTATGGTACTATGATTTAATAAAAAAGAAATGGAGGGGAAAGAGCTTGCTTGGAATAGTGTGGAGGAAGAGGAGAAGAGAGAATTGGGCCCAACAGAGAGGCCAATAAAGCTGCTTTTGGGTCACTTTAGAGGTATGCTGTTTAAATGCCACACACATCTTAAAAGGCCAGAAGCTGTGGGCGTGGCTTTGGCACTACTTCCGGCCTGTTAGGATGCATGCATCATTTAATAGCACACTTCCAAGT
This sequence comes from Sceloporus undulatus, assembly GCF_019175285.1. Taxonomy (NCBI): domain Eukaryota; kingdom Metazoa; phylum Chordata; class Lepidosauria; order Squamata; family Phrynosomatidae; genus Sceloporus; species Sceloporus undulatus. Next base: position 363,447,062 of record NC_056522.1, on the reverse strand, counting down.
GGCCTGAAGCAGTTTTATTTTGGCGCTGTTTGTTTGGGCTCAGTTTATGTCCAGTGACACCATGTGACTACCTATCGGAAATGCAGTTGGGAGGGATGTATTACAACTAATGGTAAAGCAGCATATTGGGAACCTATTGACATTTTTTCCTTCAGTGAAAAGGTTGCTCTACGAAACACTTTAAAGGCAAAGCGCAATGAGAGAGACAATGCTGTGTGATATTTATGGCCAAAGATGTTATTCTCCAGCTTAAACATCAGTTTAAAAACCTGTGTTATAATGTCTAAGGTCATGGTGCCCCCCCCCCCAGGACTAGCACTTGTGGGAGAACCCTAAGGGGTCTCTCCAGCTGCCTATTATCAAGGCAGTCCATGTCCAGAAGAATGATGTAGAGATGATTTCCCAGTTCTCTGTTTCCAGTACCTGGAAAACACTTTGGTTTGGCTCTGCCAGGCTGCAAAGGTAGGTAATGGTTAAAGGAAGTTTATGATAATGGAGCTCTGCCACTGTAGTTATGTTGATCATCAGCGTTCTCAGCCATAGTGTATTTTTGTGCAAACAAATTTCCACTTATATGTCCACCAAGCAAATTATAATTTGTGTGTGTGTGTGTGTGTGTGTGTGTGTGTTGTGTGCCTTCAAGTCATTTCCGACTTATGGTGACCCTATGGCGAACGTATCATAGGGTTTTCTGGCAAGATTTGTTCAGAGGAGGTTTCCCATTGCCTTTCCCTGGGATGAGAGACTGACTTGCCCAAGGTCATCCAGCGGTTTCATGGCCAAGCCGGAATCAACCCAAGTCTCCGAGTTGTAGTCTAACACTCAAACCACTATGCCACACCAGTGATGCCCCAAGCAAATTATTATTAGTGTTTGATATTAGACATAAATCCTTGTGTTGGGGAGGGGAGAAAATGCTGCTGAATTATTTGTTCTGGCTGTAGGGATGAAATATGAAAAGATTTTATCTCTAGCACGAGGGCAGTGCTTCTCTGCCCTTTTCTTCTTGAGGTGAGCCATAAGCCATTTTTATTTCAAACATTGTCACACACAGGTGGTGGGCATGGTGAACAAATTTAATAAGACTGAGAACAATCAAAACAGCAGCATGAAGGAAAAGGAACAAAAAAGCCCAGCGATAAAACAGACCACTACTTGCATTGTTATGGAAACGGTATGGAAAGAATGTGACTCAGCACCCTTGGTTTAGCATCTTTTTGGACCCGAAGCCAAAGAACTGGCTAACTCATTCAAAACGAAAAGTGT
>NC_056522.1:363388607-363444166 GCF_019175285.1 Sceloporus undulatus | reverse complement strand
TGTGACATTAATGTCCACCCACTCCTTCTGGAACATGTAGAATTTTTTAGTCTGGTTTGCACTCCCTCCCATAAAAGCAGAAGTAGCCAAAGACCTCCTGGGGACTGCAAAGACAATACAGGAATGTGTGTGGTCTGTGGGCCATGTGATCTCACCACCACCCCATGTCTAGATGACAGGCTTAGCAGCCCCGTGCTTTATTAATTTCCTAACTCACAGTTACCACTTCTGTCAACCACCATTGTTTGCCTATGTCCTTCAAAATGATCTGAATAGACTAGAAAGCTGGGCCAAAGCTAACAAAATGAAATTCAACACGGAGAAATGTAAGGTATTGCACTTAGGGCGTAAAAATAAAATGCACAGATATAGGATGGATGACACCTGGCTGAATGAAACTAGGAGGGATCTAGGAGTCTAAGTAGACCACAAGTTGAACATGAGTGAACAGTGTGATGCGGCAGCTAAAAAGGCCAATGCAATTTTAGGCTGCATCAATAAAAGTATAGTGTCTAGATCAAGAGAAGTAATAGTGCCACTGTATTCTGCTTTGGTCAGGCCCCACCTAGAATATTGTGTCCAGTTCTGGGTGCCACAATTCAGAAAGGACATTGAGAAACTGGAGCGTGTCCAAAGGAGGGCGACAAAAATGGTGAAGGGTCTGGAAACCATGCCCTATGAGGAATGACTTAGGGAGCTGGGGATGTTTAGCCTGGAGAAAAGGTTAAGAGGTGATATGATAGTCAGTTTAAATATTTGAAAGGATGTCATGTTGAAGAGGGAGCAAGCTTGTTTTCTGCTGCTCCAGAGAACAGGACCCAGAACAATGGATGCAAGCTCCAGGAAAAGAGATTCCACCTCAACATTAGGAGGAACTTCCTGACAGTAAGGGCTGTTCAACAGTGGAACAAACTCCCTCGGAGTGTAGTGGAGTCTCCTTCCTTGGAGGTCTTTAAACAGAGGCTGGATGGCCATCTGTCAGGGATGCTTTGATTTGGATTTCCTGCATGGCAGGGGGTTGGACTGGATGGCCCTGATTCTATGATTCTATGATTCTATGATTCTTACAATTCATGGAATTCTTCAGTAATTTCCTTTTTGGTTTCTCCTTTTTTCAACCCTGTATCTCCTTCACCTATTGTTTGCTCATGACCTTGTTCCTCAGGCAAGTGTCAACATGAGGTGGCAAGCATTATTCCATTTAGCCACCTTTTCCACCATAACATTCATTCCTTCCTGACCTGAAATGCAGTGAAATATCTTCTGTGTCCCAACTCTGTTTAGGTGATTAGATTTCATTGCCTTTGACTTTACCCTCAACCATCTCAGCCCCCTTTCAATCCAATGGCAATCTTTTCTTATGTTCATTTAGGTACAACTGACTATGAGGAATGAGGAATTGCAGTAATGCCCACTGGCACTAACTTCATGATATTCATGTCCTGAAAAGTACCATTTGCTTAGTTCTCATGTTCACACATCAAAGGATTCAATGTGCGCACATGATATGTGAAACTTTAATTTTACAGGGTTTGAGTTATACAGGAGGCCATGGACTTCCAGGATATGGATTATACAGAGAGGATGGTCATGATGAAGGTTCAAACAAAATTTCTAAATGGATTGGCATTTGAGATGGGCCAGTGGATGTGACTCCATCAATTTCTTCTGTTCATTCATTCTGTCTTATGCAAATGAATGTCAGAAAAGACGTTTTTGGACTTTATCACACCAGCCTGCTGTCCTGCCACAATCACACTACTTTAAGAATGGAAGCATACTGGTTTGGCATAATATCTTATCACACTTTCCCCCATGATAGCACTTTGGTGATCCATGGCTTTGAGATCTGTTTTCTTCACTGCCAAACACTGCTTTCCAGGAGGAAGGGAGGGGACAAGTGAGTGTGGCTGCCAACTGTCTCCCAAACTGATCTGTTGTATGAATGTGCACACAGCATCCAGCTTCAGGAAGGTGGTGGTGGTGGTGGTCATGATCACTCCTACCCAGCCCAATGTTTTGGGAGGGGAAGAAAAGTGATTGATGTCGCCAACTGTTTCCCAAAGCTGGCTGTTGTGTGAATGTGCACATGGCAGCCACCTTCAGGAAGCTGTTCATGGCTGCAATCACTGTGAGGAAAAGGGAGAGAGGAGCAGAATCACACTCACTCACACCATTTGACTACCTGAGAAGCAGAACTGCAGCAGAAGGGACCTATCACACTAAGGCAATAATGAAACAGTGAGATTGGAAGCATATTGAAGGGTTTCACCTGTCAGTGACAGGTGCACTAGAGTAACAAATGGAATGCAAGGCAGCAGCAGGATAGACACAATATCATGGGATACGTACCAGCCAAAGACACTTTTATCCTGTTAAAATTCTGTTTTTATAGCTTCTTGTGATAAAGTCCTTTCTCAACTCATATCCCAGTCCAAATCCTTCTTTGAGGCCCCTTGCCTCTGGGCTTCCTGTTTCTTATCAGCTTTAATCCTAGCAACTCTGCTCAGTCTTCAACCTGCGTATAAATAAAATGCTATTCCTAGCCAAATGTTCCCTTCCTTCATGTAAATTGGATTGCAAACTGCTCTGTTCACAGAGAAAATGAGCTTTCTCAGTCATCACATTCATTCAGACAATCAGTGCTAAAGGTTTCACTGCCATACATGAAATGAGATAGATAGCTGGAAACTAAAAATGGTGTGCACTGTCTCATTCAGTTCATTGGGACACTTTCATTTAAGAAGTGTAAGGAATGGTAATAATATCAGCACCTGATAGGAGAGGATTATGCATCTTTCCTTTGCCTGATGTTTCCTTTCATCCCTGTATCCCCCAACCTCCATTCTCTTACCTAAATATATCCACAAGATAGGCTTATCTCTGGTATTAGAGATAGGGAACAAAGTGAACATACAAGAAATCATCACCACCAACACTAGCAATTCTATTCTCCAAGCTCCGGTCATTATACAGCCAAACCATTAAAAGGCTTAGAAGAACCCCACAGTTTAGAAAAGTACAAAGGGAAACAAAATACCATAAGAAAACAAAAACAATGACCATGGATGATTTATATAACTTTAAAGTAGACAATGAAGACAATGAAATAGTTCAAGATTTTCCATACCTTGGCTCAGTCATTAATCAGAATGGAGACTGCAGTCAAGAAATCAGAACAAGGATAGGACTTGAAAGGGCAGCTATGAAGCAACTAGATAAGAACCAGATAAGATCCTCAAGTGTAAAGATGTATCAGTAGATACCAAAGTTAGAATAATCCAGTTTCCAATTTCTATGCATGGATGTGAATGATGGACAGTGAAGAAAGCTCATAGTAAGAAAATCAACTCATTTGGTGCTGTATAAGAGTTCTATGAAGACTTATAACTTCTAATGTTATTGTTTTGTGATTCTTCTAATACAACAGTGCTATAACTCTACTACAGAATGGGAATAATGTTTATTTTAAATCAATTTTTATTTTTATTTTTAGATACATATCAATAATAATAATAATAATAATAATAATAATTTTTATTTTTCTATTTCCCGCCTCTCCCTGCGGATCGTTTTGATCTTATTAAGTGCAATGCTAATAAGATGTTACATTTTGTTACTTCCTGATCTTAAAGCTAAAGAATATATGGTCTCTGTCTCAGTTAAATGTTGTATGACAGGTTTATTTCTTGTTTGCTGATAGTAAATTGTAGAAGGGCATTTCACAGACAAAGGCATGAAAAAGGCCTTGTAAATTTTAGTATGTTAAATTAGTCAATATAGTAGTTTTAACAGAAGGAGGCAACACCAAATCGCAGCACGCACAAGTTTCAGGGTGTTATCAGGAACAAATAGTTTTGTATACTTCTGCCTGAAACAAAGGATAGGGTCTGCCAGGCATTAGTTATCTCTCTGCTTGATTTATGATGCTTTAAGCTGTTTTAGTTGCAGGTTCGAGGCCTTCATTCTCAAGGCAGAATAGAATTTATCCTCTAAGTGTGTCCCAATTTGACAAAATACATTTTGACTAATCCTCTGTCATCCCATTTTCCAGCTTCTTTTGAAATATCCCACTTTCTTTCTCCTCCTCCCACTTTCTCCCTTTCCCCTCAGCTTACTTCCATTGGTGAAAACTGCTGTCAACGTGCAAACGTATTTGCCCTTAGTTATCTCAGCAGGGAGGAGAGCAGTGGGTGGAACAGACTCCAGCAAAAGCTTCCCATAGATTCCAGAAAAAGCAAACTGCTGCAGAACTTTTGCCATCTTTAATGTTGATGGCCACATGTGTCCTGGTTTTCATCTCTGAAATGCTGAAGAGTGAGATAGGCCGCTTGCTATCTAAATATGCTTAGCTATCTTGATTTTTCTTTTTGGTATACTGTACCATTTCCCTAAACCTGATATATACAGTACTTGTATTTTTGGTAAAAGTTTACAAAAAACATTTTGGTGACTTTTTCAGATCTTTGAAATGTCACTTTTTGGGTACAAAGTAGTCTGTGGGGAAAAACAGCTTGTGGAACTTGGGGATCAGGGAATTGAAATATATATCGGAATCGATTTAAATTTGCCCTTTGACCAGCTGGAGCGGGTCAATTTTGAATCGATTCATGCATGAATGTGAACCACAAATGGATTATTTTAGAGGGAAAAAATGTGATCGGGGCAAATGTAGTGGGAACCACGCTCCGCTGTCAATACATATTTCAGCAGGGACACAGTTTCAATGAGAACAAACTCTGAAGGGGTTTCTTGGGTTACTTTTGTTATCATAGCATTAGACAGTTTGGTCCTAGACTACTTCCACACCAGAGATACAAACTATGAAATTTACTCACCAGGTCTTTCATAGTGTTATTTATGGTTTTAGCTTCATGATACATTATGTTACTGATCTCTTCCCTTTTTATTTTTCTCATCCTGCCTCTTGGTTTGAGGATTTGTGTGATATATTCCTTGACCACATACTTGTGAACTTCATTGAGAAAATCCTGCATGCCAAAAACCAGGAAAAGATAAAATGATGGGTTGGCTACAACATAAGAAAACATGGAGCTAAGAAAATACATTGGATTCTCCTTCATTCTAATATTTTAACCATCAACCTCTATCTATCTGGAATATGAGACATTTGAGAAATTTGGTAAACTCATCAAAAATGTACTGAAATGAAGTTCTCCCCTATTTGCACAGAAGTCAGTAGTGGCCATTTTCAAAGAGATAACTGGATTAGTATGTTTTAGTATAAAAGGAAGGAAGAAATGTTGTGGCATCTTTGAGAACAAACATTTTAGCTTACCATAACATTATGTGGACTGTAGATTGATCAATCAATCAATCAATCAATCAACCAATCAATAATTTCCCACAGAAGAGAGACTACAGATGTATTTTTTGTAGACTTCAGATATAAGGACTGCAGCCTCAGTAGACAAACACATATACAAATGTGTTGTTTATGTGTGCTGGGTGGGAATGAAGAGGTAGTGAGAAATGTAATAGAGAACTCTCTGTCTGGTTTTCTTTCTGAAAATTATTGTACTATATATTTCCATCTGCACCTGCCACCAGTTTAATCTGTTTACAAGAGAAAAGCCTAAATTCCATTGGTTTGTCCCAACTAGAGTAGACCCATTAAATCAGTTGTTCAATATAGTGAGTTGACATAAGTAAATCCAGTTTATTCAAGAGGTGTTCTATAGTTGAGACTAAGGATTTTATCACACCAGGTTGCTAAGATACCACAACTGAACACAAACTTACTGGTTTAATGCCCATTTATTCAGATTAGCATGATTCCAATCACAAGCATTGAACTTTATCATGCTTACTAGCAACTGCAGGATAGAAGGTTTTGGCCTCTGCTTAATTTTGTTTCCCCCTTAACTTTCTATATGCTCATTTGTTACAGTCAATAATATAACTGCACTATTGACTAGTGGACCAATTCCATCAATTGTTGAATTGTGAGTCATCACACAGTTAAATCCTACTGATTCAATGGATTTCCCTCACCTTTGTTCTAGATGGGACACAACCATGAACTGAATATGAGATAACCATTGCACATGGCCAGTAAACTCCATTAAGAAGCCAAGCCCTCCCTGCAGTCCAGCTGCCTTGGTCCAGGCCTTAGAGGTAGAGAAGAACTGCTGGCCCTCATCCCCTTCCCCTCCACCATTCCCTTCTCCTTTTGTGTCGTGTCTTTTTAGATTGTAAGCCTGAGGGCAGGGAACCGCCTAATTAAAAGATTGTATGTACAGTGCTGTGTAAATTTACAGCGCTTTATAACTAAAGGTTAATAATAGTAATAATAATAATAATAATAATAATAATAATAATAATAATCAACTAAACTTACACATGTTTAGGTAACCAACAAGGTTCTAGCCAATGTGTTTTACACAGAGAAAAAGTGAGGGAATGAGAGGAAAAGAGTGCATAGCACAGTAGTTATTATAATCTATTTCTAACCATCATTATTACCTGGCACATGGGACTCATCAGATTTTTTAAGTCTTTAGAAAAATCCTCAACAATTAACAGTATTTTTGTGATGAACAAATCAATAGTTCCACTGTGTAACATCCAGGCGTGGCTTAGAATCTTCTTAAACATTGGCTGGAAAAACAACAACACATAGACATAAAAATAAATACACTGTAATTACAAATCTGATGGTTAAAGCATGCTTTTTAAATTACAATATTCAACCTTAGGATCAAAAACCTAAGAGCTACTGTAGCGTGAAGTCGAAGGCTTTCATGGCCGGCATCCATAGTTTTTTGTGGGGTTTTCGGGCTATGTGGCCATGTTCTAGAAGAGTTTATTCCTGACTTTTCGCCAGCATCTGTGGCTGGCAACTTCAGAGCTACAGAGAAAAAGCTACTGTAGCCTTTACTAGCTTTGGCTTGTCTGCCAGGTTCAGCTACATGTTTGGCTACTCAGGCTACCTGAATGATGTGTTGCTTCCTGAATGGATTACATTAATAAGTTATATGCATTGTTACCCTTAAAAATGACTCAGAATTTCTAATTGATGCAGAACCTGGCTTCCAGAATTTTAATTTGTACTGTTGTCAGTTAACCAAACTCATAGGACCAATACTGATTGCCTTTTGGCTCACAGCCTAATTCAAGGTGTGCTGTTAATTGCCATCAAGTTCACTTTGATTTATGGCAATCTTACAAATGAAAAGCTTGGAAAGAAAAGCTGGGAGTCATTTAATCCAGTGCTTCTTAAACTATCTGATGGCAGACTTGCAGGTTATTTTTTCCAATGCACCAGTGGCCGGCACCATATTTATGCCCATTGACTATAACTGTTTCTTTCTTTCCTGGAAACATGACATGGACTGGCTCTGGCCTACAGATCAGCACTGATCTAAGATGTCTGTCCAAACTATCTCAAATTTTTTCAGCAATGGCAACCCAGTACTTAAAGCGCAATCAGTTCCATTACTGTGAAACAGCTTTACTGTTAAGACATTTCTTCTCTAGTTTATTAAAAATCTGCTTCCCTGCAATTTCCGCCCCTTTGATCTAGTAGTCTAACAAGATAACCTCTCCTGTTTTGATAATTCTGGTGAAGTTGTGCAAGTCTATTTACATTCCTTGCAAAAGTGGAATATCCTTGTTAACTTCCCCTTCATTCTCTTCTCTTCACTATGTCCAGTTGCTCAACTGTGGGTCTGTATTTTGCTTTCGAAGCAGCAGAGAGGCATCTGGAATTCCCCACTGCTATCAGCTGTGCTTGGGTGGGCTGCTGCAGAGTGTCCCAAAATGTTTTTGTTTCTATCCTCAGGATGGAGCCACTGCCCAGATATTCAGGGAGGATGAAGACTCAGGGTAGGTTGGGATGCCTGTGCTCCAGCAGCCACATAAAGAAGGTTGCATTCAGCACACTGGATTACTATTTCAAGACATACCTGGTAGGGCCAGCAGAGTGGGACAGCTGTTCCTTGTCAGCTGATTTGGGGGGTCACGAGAAAGCAACAAATGCTTAGTTATTTGAGGTCCTCTAATACACATGTACTGCAGCTAGCTAAACCTTTTCTTCTGCCGCTCCCAAATCATGGAATGGCCTGCCAGAGGAAATTTGATGTACGTATTACTAGTCTTGATTGCTTTAAAAAGGCAATCAAGACATATCTCTTCAAGCAAGCCTTCCTGGATTAATATTTTAGCAACCTTGTATTTAATCATTCAACAACTGCCCTAACTATCTCTGCCTTGCAATTTTAATAATTATTTTAGTAATTGCTTAAGTAATTTAATTGTATATGATTGTGGACCAAGAGGGTTAGGGAAGATTTGGGATCAATGACAGCAAACAATTATTGTATTTTAGGAACGTTTCTAGTGTTAGCCGCTTCGATCTTCTGGAGAAGCGGGATACAAATAAATTACGGTATTATTATTATCATTATTTGATTTGTTAGTGTGTAGCCACTTGTGGGATTTTCTGCCTCACATATAAAAAAGAATTGGGTTGGCCTTTGGTATTGTCCATTTCGACTTTGGGAGGGAAGCATTATTTACTGTTTGGTCTCAAGCCATAAAGAATCTTAGGCCAGCCTTGATTGACCTAGTTGACTGAGTTATTAGCAAAACCAAAACCAACAAGTTAACCCTATTTTTTTTATGAAACTCTTCAACATCACACAATCATATATAACAGAATTCATGATTCTTGCTGTTGTTTTTCTAAATCAGGGGTGGGCAACAGCCTATGGACTTCATGCGGTCCTCTAGGGCTCTTTTTGTGGCCTCTAGGGGTCAAAGTTCTTTTTGCTTGAAAATGCCCCAAAACGCTTTTAAAGAAGGTATGGAGAGCAATTTCACTATATTTTTTGCCCCCCCAAAGCCCTTTCAGGGCTTTAGAAACCTTTTTCAGAAGCAAGCCATACACAGGAAGTTACTTCTTGATCACTTTCTGAAGTTAAAAAAAGTTGCCTTTCTCGAGTTCAGCACTCTGAGTTGCTCCCAAAGTGGATTCGGTGGTACCTCCAGTCACCACTACATGTACTACATGTAACAGCTGCTGTTGCTGTATTCTCCAAGCTCTTTCACTCAATTCTGACAAACAGTCCTAGTCAATGGGAGCAGTGGTGTACCTAGTATATTTGACACCCAGTGCAGATCATTTTTTAATACACTGGGCCTTTGGTTTGGTTCAGTGGGGTGCTCAAGTCCCACTGAAAACACTGGCATAGTAAAATGGTGTTCCTTATATCAAATGGCAAAATTAAGGTTTGCTTTTTGCAATTTATATATTTTAAAAATATTTTCAAGCTGCTAGTGCTTGAATCCATGGATTAAAATCCCGTGGATATGGACAGCTGACTGTAGCCCCTTCCTCTCATCAGCAGCCTTTTTTGGGTCTGGCTGAGCTGCTGTCTGGCTAGCAAAGGAAGGTGACTCACTTTCTGCCTACTTAGCAGACCAGTGGCTGCTGGTGAGAGTGGGCTCATGCTGCCACCCTACAGCCTTTTCTGGGTCTGGTGAGCCTGCTGGCTGGGTGAGAAAAGGAGGAGACTTTCCAGCAGACCCACCAGACCCAGAAGGCAACCTCTTCCCACCAGTACACCAGATGACATCCCCCTCTGAGATGTCACTTGGTGTGGTCCACACCCACTGCACTCCCCTAAAGATGCACGGAATGGGAAACTATAGATCCAAGAACAGTTTGGATTTCCAAATCATGCTTTGGATTTCGACCTAAGTGTGAACAGGTAGCCTGATGAATTGGTCTCCCTTGTTTTTCCATTTTCAATCCAAACTGAATCCAGTGTTCAGAGCACACTCAGCATATGCATGTCATCTATTGCTTTTGTGCCTGTCCCATATCAGCTGCCAAGGTAGCACCACAAACATGATTTGTGTATATGTGTACCTCCATGCAAGGAATGCAAGAGATAGACCAGGAGTGCAGGAGGGAAAAGTTTTAAATTGGAAGGACTGCAGATATTTTTGCAAAATGTCAAGGGTGGTGTGTGCATACATTTACAGTATATGCTTCACTTAACTAAGGGATTATGCATGGCTGGAAAAATGCCTTCCTATATTCTTGCTTCTTCTAATCCCCAAACTGTATTTCCCTAGATAAAAATAAGCCCGTTCTACCATCTGGCAACCGTATTAAGGAGGCAGGAACAAATTAAAATGTAAATCAGGGGGAAACTAAGTGGGATAGGACAGTAAGTCAATGAGCTGTGGTAAATCACTTTGAGACGCACAGTGTTCTTGATATTCTGCCCAAGATCCCCAGGTTCTTTAGACTAGCAGAAGTCTGTTTCCATTATGATGACAAGGAAATACTGATATATACTGACTGAGCATCACCAGGCCTGTGGTTCAGAAATGCATCAGGGTGGAAAAAGCATACCCCAAATAAATCTCTTCTATTAACCTACATTTATCAAGAAAGGTATCAAGATGTGTTAGTGCAAAACTCTCCAGGGGAGAAGTGTGTGGCACATTCACAGAACAACATAAATCAACATTTTCAGGGAAGTATGTCTCTATGCTTGAGATAAATCAGCCATACCCAGCCTGGACGCCAGGCTGTTTTGGAACTAAAACTCCCATAATCCCTGGGCATAATGGTGTGGCTTGCAAAAGTTGAACTCCAACACATCTAAGGCCATTTTTCACTACACAATTATAATATTATGGTTACATTTTAATGAGAAACAGTTTAATCATGGTCGTAACCATGGTTATAAATTGTATTATTCACCACCATATTTTTAAAAAAGAATGGCTAAATTGACCATTATTAGCGTGGAGAGAAAACACTGTTGGTACTCTAATGAAAACTTATGATGTTATACAAATAAATGATGATGATGATATTTTAGGGCCCGGTTATAAATAGTATTATTCATCACCATCTTTTTAAAAAGCATGGCTAAATTGACCAATATTAGTGTGGAGAGAAAACAGTGTTGGTACTCTAATCCTGGCATTACTAGGGCTGATGTCATCCAGTGGCAGCGGCATCAGCAGCAGCTGGTTGTGCCCTACTTCACTCCCTCTGTCTCACCCACCCGCCCATCCAGCCAGCTGCGAAATGACCCAGACAGCTGGATGGGTGAGAGGGCAGGTGAGCAACCCGATAGTGGACTGCACCACTTTCCCTTCCCAGAAGTGAAGGAAGGGTAGGGCAATGCTCTGCAACAGTGGCACTTCCCCACTTTTGCAGAGGCACCCTGACTGGTGGCAGAAGGCGATGTGTTTTATTTTTTTTAAAAGACGGATGAAGAGTAACTGCCCCACCAGTTATTCATCCCCTTCTGGGCTGACACCAGGTGTGGTCCAAACTCCCTACACCCATAATGATGCTTCTGCTCTGATCCACAATGTATTCCAGGTCTGGATCAGTCCCTGTACCAGTTTCCTCTGCAAATCACACTCTGGCCTGAATCCTGTGGTTGTCTCAAATAGAGGGCACCTATGGAATCAATGGGTCTTACACAAGTCATGACTTAGCCTTCAATAACTGATTTAATAATAATTGTAAGCTGTTCTGATAGCTTTTAGGGCTGAAGGGCAGGGTATAAATACCATAATAAAATAATAATTTAGTAGGTCTACTCTGGATGGGGTAACCAACAGGATCCAGGCCTTTCACTAGTCTTTGCCTCCAAGGCTACTGTTTGTAAAGAAGAATATCTTCAGAGGCAAATAGCAGCTATGGGAAAGAAGTTTTGGAAATGGGAGGCAGCTCTTAATTTTATTTGGAAGTGCATCCTAGAGTGGGGGCCCAGGCCATGACTGCTGCAGCATAAAACCATCCAATTTAAACATGCTTTAAAAAGCATGTTTAAGGTGCAATTTGTTCCTAAAGCATCAATCAAAATCCATCCGGTTCTCACATTCTTTTCAAGTTATTTGAGATCCCCCCCCCAAAAAAAACAGTTTCTTAATCTGCTGCCTTTACTTTGTGTCTTTACTGTTGTTGAACATTGTGATTTCTTTTTTTTTAAAAAAAAAATATTGAATTGCATTCTCTACGTTCTCTGAAGATGCCAGCCACAGATGCTGCCAAAACATCAGGAATAAATTCTTCTAGAACATGGCCACATAGCCCGAAAAACCCACAAAAAGCTATTGAATTGCATTGCTTTGGCCATATACATTGAAACCTACTTGTTGTGAAAGGCTGGATATACATCCTATACAAACACAGAAATAAATGAAATATACAGACAATCAGTCAACTATTATTAGGGGAAATAATACATAAAATGTTGATTGCCTTTTCACAGGGTTAAGAGGTATGGGCAGAACTTGAATAGTCATGATTAAGTCAAATTGAGTGTGCCTGAATTGGATTAATTTACTGGCTTCCTGTGGAGATGATACAATTATCATAATGTAATTATAGTTAGTGGCTGGGGCATTTTATAGCTTTATATAGTTAGAGACTATGATATTTTATAGTTTTTTTCTAGGGCCTTTACAACTGCGATCAGTACAAACTTCTGTCTTGTACTTCATTGAGTGTCAAGACACATCATTTCAAAGCTATATGCTCAACACTTGCTTCACAAGTTAATGGATTGGCTATAAGAAAAGCAAGTCATATATGAAGAACAGGCAGGACTCAGAAATGGATACAGTACTATAGATCAGTGTCTCATATTAAGTCACATTGTAAGGAAGTGTACTAAGGAAAATAAGAAACATGTCTATGCTGCTTTCATTGATCTCTCAGCTGCCTTCAATTCAATTAATAGAAATAGATTATGGGAAAAGCTACATAGTTCAGGGATTGATATTAGACTCTTTAGATTGATACGGGAACTATATAGCCATACAGAAATTATGTTTAGAGTTGGCCTAGATCAATATATCATAGAACTAACAAACCCAACTATTCAGATATTTGGGCATTGTTTTCAGTGAGTCTCTTTCTTGGAAATGGCATATGGAGGCAGTAAAGCTGAAAGCTGACAAAACAATTGGAGCACTGCTGAAATTTTTATTACAACCAGGGTGCTCAGCTGGTTGAACCCGTTCTAAAAGTTTTCAACAGTAAAGTTATTGCTCAGATGCTTTATGGTGCAGAAATACGGGTCTTAGATATCAACACTGGCAAAGCCTTGGAAATATTACACAACAAATTTCTCCAAAAACTCTGTGCTCTACCAACTGGAATTCCTGCAGCTTTCTTGCATACTGAATCTGGCTGCCTTTCAGCTAAAACAAGAATAGAATATACACAGATAAGGTACTTCAAAGGAATTGCCACCTTGTCAACTAATTGTCTTCCAGCATTGTTTTACTAGGAAATGTGCAACAACCAGTTTTGGAAATCAAGTCTTCAAATTCTTTTACATAGTTATCACTTCTCTGAGTTGAACCCTGCCATTGGCATGGATAAGAGACAATTAAGAAACTGGCTTTTCTGGACTTATTCAAGAAGAGATTGACAGTCAATTAGGACCTCAACATTTTCCTCATGGTTCTCCTTTTTGAAAACAGAATATTTTAGAGCCAGATATTTGACTAAACTGAAGACGCCTACTTTAAGAACTGCCTTCACTGAGCTACGATTTTAAATAATGCCAACTACAGTTCTAGATGGACGCTACAACAAAGTGCCGTGTGAGAACAGACTATGCATCTGCCGTCAGTCTCAGGTGGAGGACATTACCCATTACATGCTAATTTGTCGATTGTATAGCAATCCTAGAGAGAAATTACTAACACTCTTGTTGACAAATAAAAGTGGGAGCTCTCTTGTAAATTTGATTCAATTTCTTTTGAATGACACCAATGACTATGTAACACATAGAGTAGCTCTTTTGGCCATGGCTACAAAAAAAGATTAGGAAGAGAGAGCTAAATAAAATTGCCACAAATTGCCATGGAGATGCAAAGTATTAATCAGATTTTATGATGACAATGTATAAGTTTATTAATACTCAGGAAAGGTGTTTTTTTCCCCTTCATATCAGTTAAGCATTTTAACTGCACGTTAAATTATGCCCTTTGTACTTTGTGCCTTTTGTTTTAAATGTTTTGTGTGTTTTGATAAGCTCTTTTTGTTATGGCCTTTGGCTAGCACAATAAACATTTTAATCTGGAATCAGGAATGTCAAGATATATATATGCATTGGAGGGAAGTCTGTAGCTTATTGACAACCACAACTTGCATGCATTCAATCCCTGATACCTTTACTTAGAACAAGGATGGTGGGCAGCTCAGCTAAAGGATCTCTGGAGGCCATCTACTAAGGCAAAGAAAAAACAAGGACGTGGGGAATTCTCACCACAGAAACTCCCAACTCAAAAATCTATAGAAATAATAAAATAAAAATATAACATGTAGAGAAACAAAAGGTTATAATTGTGGGGTGAATTGCTCAGAAGGATGGAGAAGGCTCCTAGAGATGTCACTCAAGCAGTGGATGAAAAGGAACTGAGAGGATTTGCCTGAGGTTTGCCTAGAAAGGTTCTGTGGGGGTACAAAAACTAATCTCTGGACATTATCACATGAACCTTGGTCTTGCTACAATTGTGTTATTTAAAAAGAAAGGTAACATATCATGTTTGGAGTTTTTATTATTACACCTCTCACAATAATGGCACGCTCTCTTCTGCATTCCCCCTTAACCCTGCCTTCTTGCCCTATGCACTACCCACTTGGGAATAACAAGGGGGAGGAGGAGAGGTGGAAAAGAGTAGACTATGAGCCTTATCACATTAAAAACAAAAATGAGAGGCAGCAAGATAGAAGCACCGTTTTCTTTACACTGCCACATGCCCCCCAAACACTTCCATTTTATTCCTGACAGAGATGATTAGAAAAGGGTGCCTTTGGTCCTGCTGGAAAAATCTGTTTGGTAAAGCCTCACTTCCATGACTGTCCATCTAGAGGTAGAGCAGAAATACTACGACATCATGCAGGGAGGTAAGCATAAAGTTGTTTCTATCTTGCTGCCTTTCATCTTACTTCTGTAATGCGCTAAGGCCTCGACACTACGTGACTGCTCAATATCAGGACTGCTGTGGACTTATCACAACTGTGGCGTAATGATGTAGCAGTATGGTGGACGGCTTATTGACAGGTTTTCCCGTCAACGAAAAGATGCCCTCTAATAATGCTTCAGAAGCACAGCAGCAACCGGTCAGGCATGACATCATGCAACAGGTGTTGCAAAAGGCGCTTTTCTTTTGCTACAATTGTGGTTTAAAATCCACATGTGATAAACCTCTGTGTGTATTCATGGAGACCACAAAGAAGTCACTACCAATTTTGATTTTATTTGTTTTTCAGCTGCTGTCCCTCCTCCCCCCCTTATTTGAGGATGGTTAGGTGGCAAATCAGCCTAGATTGCTGCGTTTTGTTGCATTTTGTTGCATTCCTCTCTAGCATAGGGGCAGAAGATTTCACAGTGTCTTGGGAGGATTTAGGGTCACATGTGGCCAATTAATTAATTAATTAGTACAGTATCCCAATTTTCATCCAGATGGGGCCCAAGGCAACTCACAACATGTTTTTTTTAAAAAAGGTGCATGAACTAAAATCTAATACAGCATGCCTGCATCACACACGGCTGCTCCATACGCGGCTTTCATCTTACACTGAAAAGGTCAATGGCGCCCGTGTCCATGGCGCATGCACTGCATCGCATCACATGCATGAGCCCCATTAGTTTTAATGGGGCTCAAGCATGCATGAAACTTGCCTTATGCAGCAGGGCCCAGAATGGATCCCTGCGTAAGGCAAGGGTGCACTGTAATAACAAAGGTAAAAAAACAATCGACATCAATAATTTAAACAATATAAAATCATCTAAAAACATTACAAGAACAATAAAAAATTCAGCAGGCACATGCCATTAGAGATCTTTCAGCATAGCCACTTACTGTATATACTCATGTATAAGTCTAGAAATTTGGGTTAAAAATGACCCCAAAACCTTGAGTCGACTTATCCATGGGTCAATGTAAGTACAGTACTGTACTTTACCACACACACAAACATACACCACACACATATAGATCCACCCACTGGTGAAAGAAATTTTTTTAATCTACCCTAGAAGCACAGATTCCCTTCTACTTTCTCATCCAACCAGCCTTTAGTATGAGCAAAATTGTTATGCCTGCTGGGATTTTGTAAGCTCTTTGGCATTGTTTTCTTTTGTTTTGCCCTTTACATCCTTCATTATATGCCCCTATGTTTTACCCTCGACTTATCCACAGGCCATATCAAAATCTATAATTTTGGCCCCAAAACCTGCCCTTGACTTGTATATGCGGTCGACTTATAGTCGAGTATATATGGTAATCACCAAATGCTTGCTCAGATAAAAAAGTGGAAGGAGAGCAGGAAGGAGGCCAACCCTGGCTGCATCTACAATGCAGAATTAGTGCAGTTTGGCACTGCTTTAATTGCTGTGGCTCAGTGCTATAGAATTCTGAGTTGTGTAGTTTGCTGTGGAATCAGAGCTCTCTGACAGAAAAGATATCTTAGAAAACTACAAATAGCAGAACAGCATTGAGTCATGGCAGTTAAAGTGGTACTAAACTGCATTTCTTCTGCAGTGTAGATGCAACTGTAGCTTCCCATGGCAGAGAGTTCCACAACCAATGCCCTCCCTCAGCGAATGCACCTGAGGAGGTGATGGGATTGAGAGCAAGCCCCCCCTGAGAACCTTAAAACTCAGGCAAGCTCATATACACTTAGCTGAGAATGATCAATGATAGGAAAACTGATCTGAGTACTTCTTGCCTAAGAAAACTCCCTGAAATTCATGGGGACACCATAAGTTGACAGGTGCCCGAAGGCACATACAAACAAGCACACACAAACACACTTAACCCTTCTGCCATGTAAGTGCCTTTAAAATGAGAAAGCATCACTGCTGTAATTTTGACTTTGCTCAAAATAGTGAAGAAAGTGATGAGAAATGAACTTTACATCATCTGAGTTGTTTCCATTTGAAAGAAGATGTGGTTTGGGATATTACTCCATGGCCCCATAAAGGCCTAACAGCACATTTATTAAATTGTACTTGAAAGAGGTAAATTACATCTACCAATGACAAAGTCCACATAAGAAATGCAAAATCAGCCCTAAGAAATGGATATAAACAGATGGGTCGGACAGAACTAGACAATTTTGTCAAAGGAAAACCATTTACCTTTAAGAATAGATGGTAGGCTAATGCAAAATCATGTTAATTTCCAATAGATGTTTCTTGATACAGTTGTGAGGGCAGCTGTGTGTGGTAGTTGGATTTATTTTGGGCAGCTTGGAGGTATCCTTCTTTGCTACATTTTTGGTTCTTAGTTTGTGGGTTTGGCTTCTAAAATATAGATGGGCTCTGGAGAAGCTTTATTCTGAAGTAATACCAACTTCAAACAAGTAACAATGAATAACTTTAGCCAAGTTCATGGCTAATATCTTCATTCCATTAAAAATATTTTTGTGGCATTTTTAACAAACACTACACACTACTTGCTAATTGTTAGGAATAGGTACATTTTTTAAAAAAAATCGGAATTGCTAATCCAAATATAATCATTTGAGTAAATTCATTTTCTCACGTTCAGCCCAGCCTAAGCATGTGTCAGCTAGGGGGAAAAAACCCTCCCAATGGGTTTAATGAGGGTTAGGAATTTAAAATCAGTTTTCTTAAGCCTAAAATGTTAATGTTTACACTGTTGCAAATTTATGATTGAAAATGGGTTGAAATTAATATATATATATAGAGAGAGAGAGAGAGAGAGAGAGAGTGTCTTGGAAGTGAAAATAATTTCTGAGTATACAGTAGAAAGCTACCAGTAAAACTCATGGCACATAGTCTTTCTATTAGGTAGAGTGAGGCAGCTGACTCAGGGAATGGGTTTTTAGTGTATTAAAGGCAGCAAATTGTTAGCTTTTGTTATTGTATGTTTACTGCCATGGAGAGGCAGACATGCTTCTGAAATCTTGTGGAGTTTAGAAAGTCGTTAAGAAGAAAGAATATAACGATATGCTGAAGAACCATTCATAACTGAGCATTGGATTCCAGAGCATCATCATTTCATTGCTCAGTTATGGATAGTTTCTGTGTATCATTACATCCATTCATCTTAAAAGTGAATTTGCAACTTCAGCCTTATGCGTTCAGGCTTAGCTTTGAGTATTGTGCAGCTTGATTTGGGGGGATTTGTTGTTGTTAGCTGCTCTTGAGTTGACTTCATGTCATGGAGATCCTGTGGATGAGACATCTCTAAGCCCCTCTATCTTCCATTGTTCTACTTAGGTCTTGTAGGTTCAGGGCCATGACCTCCCTCATTGCGTTTATCCATCTGGTATGATTCTTCCCTTCTTTCTACTGCCTTCTATCTTTCCTAGCATTATTATCTTTTCTAAGGAGTCATGCCTTCTGATATTGTTGACAAAGTATGACAGCCTCAGTTTGATAATCTTGGTTTCCAGGGAGTGTTCAGGCCTGATCTGTTCAAAGACCCATTTGTTTGTCTTTTGGGCTGTCCACAGTGGGAGGTGCCATTAAAGTATTTGCAAAGCATCATAAATATCTGTGGAGTTGCAACATGTGTACCTTAAACAAGGGGCTTCCCCATCACTCCCTACTGCATCTACTAGCTCTCATGTCAGCTGAGTAATGAATGTTTGATCTTTCTGCCTCCTTCCCTAAGTAGTAACTCAGTGATAGTAACTGACCAAGAAAATCAACAATGAACCATTGCTGCTGAAAACTCAGCAAGTGGATTCTACCAGAGTCCTGCACATGAATCTTCTCTTACCTGTGTTTTCCGCTTTAACTTATTGAAAAAATGTTTCTTGTATCTCAGTGTGAGGTCAGCCAGTGTTGTCTCCATTTCTTCACAGTTGATATTAAACGTTCTTTGTAAGTCTGTCCTGCAGTGAAGAAGTCAACAATATGATGCTGGTTAAGTTATAACTGTATCCCATATTTATAAAAGAAGGTATCATTTTTTTCAACCCAAGGCAGCTTAAAAACAATGCTTGGAAAAGTTGCTTTTTAGGCTACAGGCCCAAGAATCACCCAGATGCCAACTGGGTGTTGCAGTTTCAAAATAACTTCCCCAGGTTTTCATTAAGCATTGCCAACACATGCAGAGCACTACTCAGTCTAGGATGCACCTGGACATCAGACAAAACAAACACACTGCTCACCCCTGGCCCTCTTCATATTACACCATTACAGCACCCCGATACCACTTCAGCTACCATGGCTGCATCCAGGGTGACCGGGGGGGGGGGGGGCGTTCCCACTTGGCAGATAAAAAGGATTATATTGGTGCGATTCTGATTCGGATTATGTTCCGGGAATAATTTGAATTTTTTCCATCATTTCCATTACCAAAAGGGGCAAATTACCTCGATTCATTTAGACCCTGTTTTTGTTCCCATTTATTTTAAATCGCTTTATTTTAAAGCGGATTAACTTGCTCCCCGTTCTCATTTGTGTCCACAAGCTGTCAATCAAGCGCCTAGGCTTCAGACATCACAAGTCTAGGGTTTTTTTATTTTTAGGGCAGCCAATGAAAAGTGGCTGCATCCAAGGCTCTTCTGTTGTGTTTCCCCAGACTAGAAGGAGGCTTGGCAAATCGGATCAAGGAGGAGAAGGCAGCAGGCTTCATTATTGGGGAGAGAATCTTTGGGGAAGAGAGAAGATAAGGCTCAGTCCCCCCCTCAGATCCCTGGGCGTCCAGGCTCTTGTGCACCTGGTTGTGAGAAGTGTCATTCTGTGAAGAGTGATGTTCCCTGGGCTGTCTGGGGGGGGCGATCAAGCAGGCATGTATTGCAAAGCCCATCCCATAATTCCTCTGGAAGGAGCCTCCATTCCCCCAAATCCCTTTGCCTCCCCCACTGCTCCCTGGGCTGTCTGGGGGGTGATCAAGCAGGCATGTACTGCAAAGCCCATCTGCTGCTCAGGTGCTCAGGAAAAGTTAAAATGGTGTTCAATGGCTCTCCTCACACATCGGTCTATGAATGTGGAGCAGAGGGGAGGTTGCAGTCCACCGAGGGAAAGTCTACGCGAATTGAAGAAAATGGTGCTGGCAATGCAGAAAGAGAACAAAAGGGTGACACCCCCAGGCCAGCTCCTTGAGCGCTGCTCCTCCCATCTCCAGGTTCCCGAATCGGACACCCTTTCGTTCCCATTCGGAGACCGCGAATCCTACCCTGCTTTCAAAAATAACCCACGTTATAACCTACTATTTTTTAAAACCGGTTTATAGGTGTCTAATTTGAATTTATGATATAATTCGATTTTGAATCAAATCGCAGTGGAAACAATTCCGGGGCACTGAGGAACTAATTCGGGCATCAGTGGGAACGACACCTCTTAATTCGCTTCATGATCAGCTTTATAGGCAAGTGGGAATGCGACCTATATGTCCTAACTGCCAAGGAGAACAAGGCACCGTAAAATGTAGGACATTTAAGAAAAATGTAGGACACCACAACAGAAAAACTAAAAACACTAAATGTAAAATCAAGCGTCATAGTTAAGTTCAAAATGGAGGGTCTTTTAAAATTCTTCCTGGATAGAAGGTTGAAAAGGAAGATGTCTGGTCACCCTGCTGCATCCTATGGCATCCTGGGATTTGTAGTTTGTGAGAGGCATTTAGAATTTTCTGCCAGATAGCTGTGGTGCCTCAGCAAACTGTAAACTTAGGATTCCATAGGCTGCAGCCATGGCAGTTAAAGTGAAATCATTGTGTTATACAGGTATACTCTGCTTCATGAAACAGATGTGTTTCTGGGCATTACTTCTTTAACAGAAAGTTTGGTACCAGAGGCAGAAATAGCAAGGAAAGAATATCAGCATGCAAAAGGAACTTATAGCACTTTTGAGTGTGGAAAAAGTTTCATGGACTTTTGTAGACTTGATTTACTTCCTCAAATGTATGGAAAGAACAGGGATAGGTTCCTGCACTGCTAAACAGAAGAGTACAGTACTTCAATGTGTTTCAGCTCTTATTCAAAACTAACAATATGCACTAATGAAAAGTAACAAGCATCTCAAGTGAGCCTAGCATAAGTAAACAAAAACATTTTGAACCTTCTTGAGACCACTTGAAGGCATCTTCCAAAATGCATCCAGGGATGACTTTTTCTTTCACCAGCTTCCACTTTTCTTATATTCTGTTTTGGTGGCCAAGCATACAGATTTATGCTCTGGTTAAAAACATCACACTGGGAGCACCTGGTGAGATAGGTTGATCTCCCCCTTTCTTTCTGTTTTGCTGTTCGCACATACTCAGGAACATATTTTGGAAGTGGCTGCTGTTTACCTTGCCTGCTGTAGGCAGGGCACACAAGGCTATGGTAGGATTGGCTAGAGCAAAATCCTATTCTTTCTCAGCTCAAGTTATTCCATTGATTACACCAGGCATGTTTCTGCAACTTGTCACTGAAAGTCTGTTCTCCAGCAGTTCTTCACCATCCTCCAATGCTGATGCTACTAGATCAGGCCTGAATAACATACGGCCCAGGGACCTCAGGCAGCCTGCCAAAAGATTTTGGACAGCCCGCGAGAATGTGAAACAACTTCAAGGCTTCTTCTCAGCTCAGCCTTCTTCTAAAATGAGGACTGGCAGGAGAAGGAAGAAGGGTGCAAGTTCACCCCTGTTGTAAGCCACTTTGATTGTTTTAACAAAAGAGGGGTATAAAATAATAATAATAATAATAATAATAATAATAATAATAATAATAATAATTCCCCTGAAGGCTCCTCCCACTGGGTCCCAAAGAGAAGGCCAGGTAGCAGAGAAGGAAGAGGGGCAAATGTTCACCCCTGAAGGCTTCGCCGCTGCGGGGCTTTCCTCCAAGGAGAAGCCTAAGCAGTGGAAGAAGAAGAGGGGTGAATAGTTGCCCTGCAAGGCTCTTCCATTACTCAATTTTATCCCAAGGAGAGGAGGAGGAGAATAGAATTACTATTAATAACGCTAATTTATTATTAATTAATTAAAATCTATATGCAGCCTGAAGAAGTTTTAACTATTTTAATTTTGGCCCCTACCTATTGTCAAGTTGTGCAGGTCTGAGCTAAATAGTGGACTTTCTGGACTGGGCAGGTCTAAGAAAACTTTGTAAAAAGGACCTTCTCTGTTAACAGATGTGTGCCTGTAATTGTATAGTGTGGAAGGGTCTAATATAGTGGTCACACTCAGAGGCATCATGAGGATGGTGCGGGGAGTGCAGATCGCACTGGGTGACACCCTAGAGAGGGGGATGTACATCTGGTGGGGCAGCAGACCTCATGGGACTGGTGTGGTTGCTAGGCAAGTGAGAAAGGCAATTGCCTCCCTTTCTCGCTCTCCCAACAGCCACACCAGACTCTGAACAAGCCCCTCTGGATGCTGCAGCACTATCTCCTCCAGCAGGGATTAGACTGGGTGGTAGGCAGGTAGCTGGAGAGCAAAGCACCAGGAGGGAGAGAGGGAGAGTGGAGCAGTCCAACCCCCCCGAAGCCCTTTTCAGGCACCCATACTGGGTGACACCAACAGTAGTAATCATGCTTTCCCGTTATTGTCAGATGTGTTGCACTTCTAGCTTGTGCCTCTGTGTGTAAATTTTCCCAATATTGCTTTGCACTTGATTTGTTATTACAGTTTTCTACCAGCCACTGGGGAGCAGGGTAGGAGGGTACTGTTGTTGCCATGCTCTCCTTGTGGGCTTCTCTGAGGCAGCTGGTTGACCATTATGGTTAACAGAACACTGGACCAGACAAGCCTTTGGGTTGATCCAGCACAGGCCTTCTTATATTTTTATGCAAAGGATACTTCCGAAATATCCAAACTGATTTCACCACTTCTCTCTTAAGTAGAAGCTGCAACGTGCAGTTAGGAACAGAACGAAAGGTAAAATTAAAAGCTTTTAGTTAAATTGTACATTCTTTTCAAACTCGTCAGCCACCCACCAGGCTGATTATTACACACCGGTACTAATTAGCACAAAGCAGGGAAAAAGAGACACAGAGAAAACAGAGCTGTGCACCAATTAAAGAATTCTCCATTATTAATTACTTGGCTTTTCACAGAGTAATCAAAACAATGGTGGGGGAAATCTGAGGCTTCAAAACAGGCGCATTTCAACATCCTATTTAGCAGTGCTTCTCAAACTTTGAGTCTCCAAATATTTCAGCTTTCAGATCCAAGTACTATAAGGGATTTTGGAAGCCAAAGTCCACATCCATCTTTTTGTTGTTTGTGCCTTCAAGTCATTTCTGACCTATGACCCTAAAGCTGTCCTATCGTGCTGTTTTCTTGGAAAGATTTGTTCAGAGGAAGTTTACTGTTACAGTGAAGTCATAGGCCTTGGTGATGGCACAGGGTGGGTACTTGTGATGCCCAAGAAGTTGCCAGGGAAGTGGGATAGAACTATTTCTGGGTTAGCTGGCTGAGGAAATGAACATGAGGGCACATGGAACCAGAATCTGAGTAAAACACTGCTAATATGGCAATCCAGTTCAATGCTGAAAATGGCACAACAGGCCTACATGTATATTTCCACCAAATGTCTCCCCATTCTCCTTCAAACTTAGCTTTTCATTTCATTGAAGTTGAGCAGTTGCACTGATGTTAGACCCTCACAAACCCCTTTGCACTGAGCCAGAAAGCATTGGCACCAGCTGGGAATGAGTAGATATTGGTGCTCAGGCTTTGTGAAAAATGGTAAGGGGGCATTCTGCCCATTTCTGTCTGAATATAGAATTTTTTTTAAAGACAGGCACTGGAAAACCAGCAGTCCAGTTTACAACAATGCCTCTGATGGGCAAACTTTATTTCACAGTGGAAGCAATTTATAGAGGTTTCAGAGTTACATGAACAGGGCAAAAAAGTACCTGAACAAAGCTAACGCTTTTATGCCTCTATTGCCTGTGTGTCATTTCTTATATCTAAAGAGAATAGAGTCTTTGTAATATCTTCATTTCTGTGAATGAACGGATGTTCTCAGGGTAGGACACTCAGTTTCAAAACTGTTCTTATTATCTTATCTGTGACACTGAACCTGGATACAGTTCTTGCATTTAGAGAAGTTTAATCATATTGTTCAAAGTTAACATAATCAGCTGTAAAAGTTTTTTTTTAAAAATTCCTTGACTGTACCATTTAAGACTGTGGTTGGATGTTTGCAAGTCACTACGCTGCCCTCCCTAAACCCATTTCCCAAAGGATACTGTCATGGCAGGCAGAAGTGTGGGCTGAAATCACCTTGATGTATTAATAATATTTGGCCTTTCCCATCACATTATTAAGCATATAAAGGCAGAACAATCATCCTGTTGAATCAGACCAAATTCCATCCAAATTACCTTCTTCCTACATTCTGATGCAATTCTCACTGAGTGAGAGAAGTGAATGCCTAAGTAGCATTTCACTTCTAGAATTAGGAGTGATAGAACAAATTTCCAATTTCATAAAGTTCATAATTTTATCACTGTTCCATTTGTAGGCTGCGAGTTTGTTTTCTATGTGAAAGCATCCAGATTTGCACCTTATATCCAAGTATATCCGTACCTCCAAATGATCTGATTGTGCTTTTAATCATCTACATTCCAATAAACAATGAGATGCTTTAACATTTTTCTATAAACATTTCCTTAAGCAACTCACCAACCTTCTAGAAATCTAGAAGGACCTGTGGTCTTCACAAAGCCATAAATAAAGCAATCGGCACCTCAACATTAGGAGGAACTTCCTGACAGTAAGGGCTGTTCGACAGTGGAACAAACCCCATCGGAGTGTAGTGGACCTTCCATAGAGGTCTTTAAAAAAAATAGGCTGGATGGCTATCTGTTGGGGATGCTTTGACTCAGATTTCCTGCATGGCAGGGGGTTGGACTGGATGGCCCTTGTGGTCTCTTTCAACTCTATGATTCTATGAAACAAATCAGGCATGCCATGTGCAATGCAGGGGGAAATATAATTGGAAAAGGAAGTATTATTGAGAAAAGGTTTCTGTAAATCTTGAACAAATGTTACACAGGGATTTAGATCAATGCCTTAGAAAAAGATTGGAGAAGTTCAAGGAAACAGGCACAGAAATTTTGGTGAAGTAAGGGAGTAGTCAGGGGATTACAGACATTCCTGTTAATAGTCCAGCATTGCGCAAATACAGGTGTGTGACTAATAATTGCTTTGGGAATGGTGTAGAAGTAATTGTTAGGTGTGTCCAGGGCCATGACTGTCCACAAATGTAGACCTCAGTGGCATTTCCCACACAACTTGAAATCTACTCCAACAGTTTAACACTGGCAGGGATCTTTTTGAAATAATGGTAATGACACTTCAGCCAACTCTTGTTTGCACTGTACAGGAGATACTTGTAAAACACATCTGAATGTCTTGAAAACACTATGATGTGACAGTCCAAAATGAAGCAAGCAATCTAGTAGTTAAGCCAGGGAGATTGTGCCTTAGAGATGACAAATATTTAGATTGGCACAGAGGTTTATAGTTATGAACCAGTTGCCTGTTACAGACTGCCAAAATAAAGCTGCTTCGGGTCTCTTTGGAGGTATGCTATTTAAATGATGCATGGGTCCTAAGAGTCCGGAGGTCGCGCCAAAGCCACACTCCATTCCTAAGCACTGGAGTGCAGTTTTGGTGCAGCTTCCGGATTCTTAGGATGCATGCATCATTTAAACAGCATACCTCCAAAGAGACCCAAAGCAGCTTTATTTTGGCAGTCTGTAACAGCCCAGTGATCACAATATATCAGGACATTCTTCTCTAACTTTTAATAAAGGCTTCACCCCGGAATTTCTTCACACACATACATAGAGAAAGTGAGGGAAGGAGAGAGGGAGAGTTCTCAAATGCATTTTGACTCCAGAAACAGCTATCCCCCTCCTCTCTCTGATATATTCTCCCCACAGACCACTGCATCTTGAGAAGGCCAGCTCTGGACATTTTGCTCTCTGTGGTGAGGGCCTTCCCCATTCCATGGACAAAAGCTGACTGGATTGGCCATTGAATCTTAGGGTTCATCTAAACTGGTGACTTTTGCCATTTTATATTGCACTATTTAATGTTGCTTCCATTTATACAAAACCCTGACTTCAAAAAATGAAACAAAACCTTCAATATGAAAGTGTCCCATTTTGTTCCAGTTGCAGGCATATGATTTGTGTCCATTAAATATGGGTGCACCTAATCCCTCTTACAAATTGTTGCAATCCTCGCACTGTTTCTCACTCAGCCCACCCTTAATTTATATGTTTAAAATTTTCTCTAGAGGTATAGTACAGAGCCAGTGTGGTGTAGTGGTTTGAGCATTGGACTATAACTCTGGAGATCAAGGTTCAGTTTCCTACTCAGCTGTGGAAACCCACTGGGTGTCCTTAGGCAAATCACCTATTCTCAGCCCAAGAAAATCCAGTGATAGGCCCATTACAAACAGGCCTTTAAGTACGGACTGAGTCCGTACAAAATGGCAGTGCCCCTTCCACATGGGGGCTGCCATGACGATGTTACGACCACGCCGCCTCTATACGGGGTGGTGCGGACGTGACGTCATCGCTCCGCACAAGGGCGCTTAATGCACCCTTTGCACGGAGCAGGAAGGAGCTCCGTTTCGGAGCTCCTTCCTGGTTTGCGTCACTGGTTTGCGTTGTTGGGTTCAGCCTTCAGACGGCTGCGCCCAGCAACGCAAGGGAGAAAGGGGCTCCTCCTCCCCACTACCGCGGGGTGTCCTTGGGGCTTGAAGTCCCAAGGACACCCCTTTCCAGGCTGCAGGGAAGTGGCCTTTTGCCGCTTTCCTGCGGCCTGGAAAGCGGCGGATTGGGGCCTCAGTGGCTGCCGTTCTGGCCCCTGAGGCCCCGATACACCAGGGAAAGGTGCGCCTACAGGCCGCCCCAAAGGGGTGGTCTGTAACGTGCCATAGTATGCTTTAGGGTTGCCATAAGTCAGAAGTGACCTGAAGGCACACTGCAACAAAAATTAAAGTGGTAAATGGTAATGGTGCTATTGCTCTGTTTCCTTCCTTGGAGTAAGCTATGCATCCTGTCACACTCACATCCACTGAGTGGACAGTATGCTCCAATGCTTTCATTCACAAAATGAATGTGGAGGAGGAAGGCTGTGATTTTGCTCCAAGGAAACAAACATAAGAATGGCATCATTAGAATTTAGCAGAGAACCGGGGGTGGGGGGGGGGGGAGCAGAAGACTTCTGTGCTTGGAAAAATATTCTCCAGTACACACACACTGGTTAACTTGAGAACCTGAATGGAAGAAAACTTCATGATGTCCCATCCACCCAATCATGGAGCTTTAACCAAGCTGAAGTTCAGTGCGTATAAAGTAGATCCTTTCAAGCATAGGAATATTCTGCTCTTGTACTAAAGCTCTAGAGAGGATTAAAAAAAATTAAAAAGAGGATGTGGGATTGAAATGGGGAAGAGGTCAGAAATACACTGAAACATGCCATGTGACAGCCAAATATACTGGTTTTCTTAAAAAGATATATTTGCTTTTAGGTAGGAACAAAACACTTTGGAATATTGTACGAAAGGAGGAGAGATAGCCTGAAATATTGTATGACTGACAAAATATAATTGGGGGGGGGGGGGAGGAGTTGGGCGTATAGCAAAAGATACTGCCATTTGCTATCACATTTACCCAGTCTGGAAAAGTCATTACTTCACTTCTGTCAATGGTCCTGCATCCTCCACAGCACTTAATGGCAACATGCTACTATAAGAGGCACAGAGGGCAAAGCAGCAGCTCCTGCTTATCACCTCTCATCGTATGCTGTCTGAGGCAATTGTTTCACTCTGCATAATCATAAGGCAAGCATAGCAGTGCAAGTACTGCCAATTTTGAATTACCCCAGGAGTCAGGAAGCTTTGGTTCTGCACAGTCTGGGGCCCACAACTGCCATCAGACCCACTCAGTTTGGCTGATCAAGGTTGCGAGGGCAGGACTATCCCACTTAGCCAAAACCTAAAGATGAACACTTGTGATGTCACAGGGCTCTGGTGATGTTGCAAAGATTATATTAAAAGAGGGAAGTCTCTGATGACTGTGGTTATGCTTAACTGCAGGACACTGCTCTTTAGTCAAGAGAAGGCAGAAAGCAAGGGGCTGCATATTGTTTGGCCATTTTCCACCTGCACCTGAAGGTTTTGAAGAGTGAGCATACATAGTCTGTAGCTGACTAGGCTAGCCCAAAGTCAGGTTGTAGAGTCCATGACAGTAACAGCAGTCCTTAACTAAGCTCAAGGATTGAAATTGGACTTGCGAATTAAGCCACAATTACTTATAATAACCAATCACAACACAGAAGATGGGGGAAATCATGTGCTATGACACACAGATGTCTTTCACTATTGAGAGTGGAACTGAAGTGGTGCCAAGCCTATTTTCCAGGTTGATCCCCAGTTGAAACAGTGCCCTGATTTAATAAAAGGTAACTTCCTATGTTCTTTAGCAACTCAGATTGGTCTAACTGAGGACTTTATTACATGTGAGGAATTTCTCTTAATTTTGAATGAAAAGAAAGTGGGGCCAGAACACATTCACATGAATTCGCTAGTTTAGCAAATTTACGTGAATGCGAATTGTGTTCGAACTGGCTTCCCATTGCCTGAAAATAGCATGCCATTGCCCGAATTTGCATGTGGTAATCTATCACACAATAACATTAAACTCCATGATTGCACTCGGATTGCCATTGGATTATACTTCCAATTTTCCTTGTCTGATAAACTCCTGAGACAATCCACAAGAGACCACTAGAAGTCTGTCCCACATCAGTGCCAGTAAGTGCCATTTTCTCCAAAGGCAGCCAATTCCTTGGCCACTTCTCATATAGGACAGACAGACCTCATAGACAGGCGGAGCTATGATAAATTTTGCAATACACTTTAACTATGCAGACTTTCCCATGAACTCAAGTATCCTGAATGGGTGGTCTTTAAAGATTCCAAAAGAAGCTAACTTTAAAAAATACTTTTGGCACAGCAATTACATATTTATATCATACTTGAGGAAAACATTCTGTGCACATTCTACTGCCAGTGCTAATCCATAGAACAGTACGGGGCAGTATGATTAGATATTTTTTAAAACAGGAACTGCTTGGACATCTTATCAGGAAAATGTGCTGCTGAAGAGCTGGGTTCCCTGCCTACAACCTTTCCGTTCTTGCTGATTACTGGAGGTATCATGCCACCTAGAGGTGATATAATGCTAGTACTCTAATGTTAAAAGCAAAGTGTATGCATAGATAGATAGATAGATAGATAGATAGATAGAGTGTGGTACCATGGAGTCAGCATAGTGTAGTGGTTTGAGCATTAGACTATGACTCTGGGGGTCAGGGTTCCAATCTCATCTCAGCCATGCAAAACCCATTGGGTGATTTCAGGCAAGTCACACTCACTCATCCTCAGGGGAAGGCAATGGCAAACCTCTCCTGAACCACCTTTGCAAAGAAAAACCCAGGATGGGGTCACCATAAGTCAGAAATGACTGGAAGGCACCCAACAACAACAAAATATCAATAACATTTTTAAAAACCAAAGTATATTTATAGTTCGTACATTTATGAGCTTGGTGCACCCAAAAAGTATTCCATAAATGTATGCTTTAAAAATGTACATTGAAAAATATATACATATTAAAAGCAGGAGAAAACAAACAATTGTCAATGGGGGAAACCCATGTTTTTAAAATGCACACAAGATACATACTTTTAAAATGACACACATGGAAATCAGTACATATTTCTGTGCCAAAGAGGAGGAAAACCTTCTAGGTGGATATCAGAAAGGGAACTGGAGAGAACTGGAGTTTTGTTTATTTGCACACTTCTGACAGCCATTCATAGCCTTAATCCTCCATGAATTTGTCTAATCTACTTTTAAAACTGGTTGAGCTGGTGAGCCAGAACCACACCTTGTGGGAGCGTTTCAATTGTTTGACTATGCAGGGGGCTGAACACTCAAGTGAGAGCTGGAAACTCACATCGGCCTTGTACATTTTGCTGGATAACACACATACAAAGGAAGTGCATAAGCATGGGGCAGCATCTACCAGCTTGTTACTCATTGGGGTCAGTAGTCACACAGAGATTTGCATCTGTAAATCAATTCAAAATCGATTCACCATTCCCACTATGTTTTAAGGCAGCAAACCTCTGGTTTGAAGTTCCCATTCGCCACCATTCTGGATCAAAATGGAGGCACCTCCATTTCCTGAACAGTGGCTGCGTAATCCAAATCAACCCGGCAGCGCATTCACACTATCAGAGATGCGGATCATTGCAGTTCTTTAAAAAAAAGAACTGCTAAGGGATCCGGTGCACATGCACCAGTATAAATGGGCTTTTTGGTGCCCCCCCAAACTGCACTGAGTACAATCAGTGCAAGTCTGAACAACAGGGAAATAACCCGGTTTCCAAACTGGGTTATTTCATAGTGTGAATGAGCCCATTGTGCAAGGTCCTGTATCTTTCCCTGTTAGCTTCTAGAAAGGAAGGCAACTTATTTTTGGATGATGTATATGTCTGCTGTGAGACTCAGGGTGGTGTAGTGGTTTGAAAGTGAGACTAGGATTCCAGGTGACTAGGGTTTAAACCCTTGCTCAACCATGGAAGTTTAGCTTGAGTGGGTGCTCAGTGACCTTGGTCCAGGCTGGTACCACACTGCAGAAATAAAACAGTTTGACACCACTTTAACTTCTCTGGCTCAATCTTGTGGAATTCTGAGATCTGTAGTTTTGTGAGCTATTTAGCCTTCCCTGTCAGAGAGCTCTGGTGCCCCACCAAACTACAAATCTCAGAATTTCACAGCATTGAGCCATGGACAATTAAAGTGGTATCAAACTGCTTTATTTCTGCACCGTGGCATCAGACCAAGTCACGTTCTCTTGGCCTAAAAGAAAGGAGATGGCAAATCTGCTATATATGATCTTGCTAAAAGCTCTCCCTATGTTGCAGTTGATATAATAAGAGTCAGTTTGAAGGCACATAGCAGAAACAACAACAACAACCACACTGTAGCAGGTATCACTTTAAAAGAGGCAGTTTCTAAGCCAGGGGGAGGCAACTGCATGGAAGGTAGCAGCCAATTTTCCCTTTCACAATGGAATGCCATCACAATTGATAAAAATGACACACATGGATTTTTGATAAAACAAAAATTGGCTGCAAATCACTTGAAAATTACCCCCCTTTTTGGTCTGTGGACTTTGTGGAAGATGCAGGGGGCTTTAGTGGGTTTTGGGGGAGTCGCATGAGGCCTACTGGTTGTGTTTTCAAAAACCCTGATCTAAGCCATGTAAGAAATAAGAGGAGTTACATCTTCTAACATGACACTAGCAACCTGCAGTTTTGTCATTACCTTAATTTTTTTTTAATCGCTTTTAAAATTAGTCTGCTGCCCAATTACTCACGAAGCTCTTTTTTGGTCTACCAAAATGTTTTTTTTATCAATTAGTTTAAATGGTCGACTAATTAATGTTGCAATATTAGTTTCCCTAGTATTTTTTTTATAAAAATTTTATGTCATATATAGAACATTGAACACCATTAAATAATACATTAAACAACTGCTAAGTAGAAAAGAAAAAGGAAAAAAGCATAAAGAGACACACTTAATAAATCAAAAACTTATAAACACTAAAGAGTCAAACAGACTGACTGACTAACATCTACACTTAGGCTCAAAACACACTGCAGAAATAATCCAGTTTGAGACTGCTTTAACTGCTTTGGCTCACTGCATGGGAATCCTGGGAACTGTAGTTTATTGTGGCACCAGAGCTCTCTAACACAGAAGGCTAAATGTCTCACAAAAGCACTGAGCCAGGGCAGTTAAAGCGGTCTCAAATCGGATTATCTCTGAAGTGTGCTTTGGATCTTACACTACTATACCTTACTTTACCATAATTGTCCACTTTTACCAGGGACAAAATGTGGAACAAATTCAAGACCAAACTGTAGGACAACTGCAGGACAAAACTTAGCCCAAAATGTAGGACATTGAAGAAAAATGGTGGACCTTAAATGTCCTACATTTTGAGCTGAGTTTTGTCCTGCAGTTGCCCTACAGTTTGGTCTTGAATTTGTCCTACATTTTGTCCCTGGTAAAAGTGGACAATTATGGCAGCCCTGTTTATTTCTCTACTGTCTCTAAATCATAAAAAGATTTGACAAGTTTTCCAAGTATTTCAAACCGGGGAGAATGTAACACTGTGGTAATAATATATCCACATGTTCTTTACCCCTAAATACACAGTGTATTGATTGCCTCTTTTGCAACATTTAATATCTGTCCAGTTATCTCTTGTTTGAAAACAAGATTCAAGCAGCCAGCTTACCTCATGTTATGGAAGTTGTTAACATAGTCCACCATCAGTGATGCAAACTGGGGACAATCTTTTGTGTTGTCCCGTTCCAGAAATGCTTCCCCAAAGCTGTAACAAAATTGTTAAAGATGACTTCCAATCTTGCAAGCAGAACAAATGATCAGTTTCTTTCGCTATAGCATCAGATTAATTATACAGTGCACTTTGGCTGCATCTGCACCGCTGAAGTAATGCAGTTTAACACCGCTTTAACTGCCCTGGCTCAATGATGTGGAATTCTGGAACTTGTAGTTTTGTGAGATATTTAGGCTTCTCTATCAGAGAGCTTTGGTGCCACAACAGACTACGAATTCCAGGATTCCACAGGACGGCTCCATGACAGTTAAAGCAGTGTCAAATTGCATTAATACTTCAGTGGGGCAGCAGCCTTTGTCTCGATATTTTGCAGATTTTAGAGAAATGACATGAAATATGCATTATACCATGCACAATTTTTTTTAAAAAAATCTAGAATATATACAATTGAAAAATAGTCCAAAAGCATTTTACTCAATGGGGAAATTGTATACAAAAATCCATACATTAAGACTGTGCAATGGAAAAGTGCATATGAATTTCCTTATAGAAATAAAATGCAGTCTCCCAAACTAATATAACACAAGAATGAAGATGGGATTCAGAAAACTAAAAAAAAAAAAGGCCATCCCAAGACCAACTTTTCACATCTTTGAGAAGTATATACAAAACCTGAGTTACATGAACAATCTTTAGAAGAAAACATCTCTTCCAGTAATTCAGGGTTTTATTATACCTACACAAGATATAATGCACTTTAGATTTCTCTGAACCTCTTTTAATACATCAGAGGTTAATCACATCTAAAATCCAAATTGAAAGTAAAATTCCAGACATGGAAATGTTAATTCAATTGTGCCTCTGTAACCTCAGTCACATATCAGAAATGATATGTTCATGATCCAGGCAAGTAATTTCCCTTCTATTCCACCATGCTTCATAAAGCAGAGCAGCAATTCTTAACCTTTTCTTTAGCACGAACCCTTTTTAAATTTCTTTTGTTGTCATGAACTACCAGGACTTAACTCAAGAACTGAAAAACTTAGGTGCATCAAATATTTATTTAACATTGCTCATCAAGGGTCTCCAGATTTGGAGAGAAGGGAGAACCAAGTAAAGGCACCTTGTAATATTTTTATTGGAATGATTCGATACAAGTTTTAAATCATCACCATCACCACCATCATTATATCTGAACACTGACCCATGGTCTAATATTGTTGTTGTTGTTATTGTGTACCTTCAAGTCATTCCCAGTTTATGGTGACTTTAAGGTTGAACTTATCATGGGGTTTTCTTGACAAGATTTGTTCAGAGGAGGTTTGTCATTGCCTTCCCCTGAAGCTGAGAGTATGTGACTTGCCCAAGTCACCCAGTGGGTTTCATGGCACAGCAGGGAATCCAATCCTGGTCACCACTACACCACTACACCATGCTGACTCTCATAACCTAAGATTACTTGTTAATTTTAATTAGTAAATTAAGAGATGGGTGCTGCTGCATTTCACTTATAAGCCTTGTTACATAGGAGTTAATAGTGGAAACTTGTATTCTGAGTTCTGACTCTGTTTTTCAAACTGCTGCTATACTTATTTTTAAGATAAAAAGAGTAGAGAATGATTTTTCACACAAGTATGTTGTTACTAAAGGAATCAGTACTTTTAGAGCCCTCTTCAATAATTCTGCTTGTAAGTGAACCTAGAAATTTGGATGGGACTTTTCCTTGAAATGCAATGTCAACTTCTACTAGAATTTGGCCATAGAGTTGCACTGGAGGACCTAGAGATACCTAGAGAATTATGTGTATATGTGTGTGAGTGGATGTGGAGGTACAGCCCTCCATGGCCCTGCAGAGGTTCAACGAGGTCATACTACTACTACTACTACTACTACTATTTATTTATACCCCGCCCTTCAGCCAAGGCTATCAGAGTGGCTTACAATTTGTTAGTTAGACTACACACACACACACACACACACACACACACACACACACACAGTTGGTCCTCCGTTTTCGTGGGTGATCCATTCTGGCCCCCCCCCCAAAAAACAACAACTGAAGGCTTGCACTTATTCAAGCCCCACAGGGTTGAATGGAACATTCCCCCATGCGTGCGGCATGGGCACACATGCCATTGCAAATAGTGGAGGTCGCCTCTCCATGTATATTCAAGGATATATATATATATTCCAAAAAGCAAACTGTGATTTTGCCATTTTATATAAGAGACACCATTTTATTTTCCATTGTATTTACTGTGGCTTGAGCATCCATGGATTTTGGTATCCACGGGATGTCCTGGGACCAAACCCCAGCCAATAGCAAGGGCCCACTATATAGATATAAAAATATAAATAGAGATTACCGTGGCAGAAAATCTGTCGCTTCTTTTACAGTGATTTCAAGAGCAGCTCTTTCCAAGTCTCTGCAGATGATTCCGGAAGCTCTCACGTGTTGGCCAATGAGCTACAGAAAGGGGGACAAGGAATTTAACAGAAGCAAGGACAAGAATTGTTCATACTGAGTCTCCCTTACCCCAAATGCTTGGGACCAGAAGTGTTTTTGAATTTGCATTTTTTTTTTTTTTTGGATTTTGGAATACCTGTATTTGCATGCACATATATACTGTAATGAGATATTTTGGAGATGGGACCAAAGTCTAAACACATGTGTTTGTTTCATGTATGCCACCATATATACATAACCTGAAGGTAATTTTATATACTAGTTTTAAAATAATTTTATGCATGAAACAAAGTTTGTGTACAACGAAACATCACAAAGCAAAAGTGTCACTATTTTAGCCACTCATGAAAGAAGTTTTGATTTCCAATATATTTCGGATTTCATGATTCTGGATAAGAGGCGACTCAAGCTGTGTTAGTATAGTATTGGTTGACACGAGCACAAAGGATAGATTCTCTTTCTGGAGCATGTTCTCATGGAACAAGTAGGAACTTGCATTGCAAGGGGAATAGAGACCGCCTGTGTGAAATATGCTTCAGACAAGGGGGGCCTTGCACACTACACTTTAACTGCCATGACAACCTTCTATGGAGTGTGGAGGTTTGTAGCTTGATAAGATACTAGAGCTCTCTGGCTGAGAATTCTAAATGTCTCTTCCTAAACTGCAATCTCAGGATTTCACAGGATGTTGCCATGGCAGTTTAAGGGAAATCAAGAGTGTTATAACTGTCCCAGGAGTGGGCTTTGTTTCAAATTGTGTTGTGTGTTGTGATAAACAGTGCAAGGTTTATGCAACCTATTTAAAAAGTGATAATTTTTTAAAAATAGGTTGCAAAACCCTCTGATACTGTTTAATACAAAACACCCTGTTTTTTCAAAACAAGACATGGACTTCTGCCCCTCTTCCCTCCACAATTCTTAGCATTTTTGGTAGTCCATAAAGCTCCTGGGAAATCCCAGAGGAAGAAAATTCACCAAAATTGCCCACACCTGATTTGGACAGATTATTTTGTTTTGTTCTGTTGTAGGAACATCCTTTCTTCCTCCCAGTATGGGGCCCAAAGCAGCTTATTGTAAGTATAAAACAAAAAAGCTAAAAGAATATGTAGTAGAAAAGTTTTTTTTTAAAAAAAAATTTAAACAACTGATTCAATCAAAACACTAATTTAAGATAATTAAGGCAGATTCAAAACACACCCAAAAATGCAGCACACTAATTAATTATTCATCTGGCCCAATCAGTTAATAGTTCTAGCCCTGTTTAAAAATATCTTTGTCTGCTGGTGAAAAGTAAAGAGAGAGAGGGTTGACCAAGCCTTCCTCTGCAGGGAGTTGCAAAATCTACACAATTCTGCAATTTTCCTCCATTCTGGCAGGGACTGTCCAGATAAATCCTTTGCCTTCCCACATTTTCAGCTGCTTTTAAAATGTCCCAGCTTCTCTATCTTCTTCCCATTTTGCCCAATTAATGCAGCAGGGCAAAAGCTGGTGCTACCTATCCTAGCTTGTGTTTTCTTCCACTTTAATAACTTTTGCCATCTTGATCACAATTAGATGTCTTGCTTGGCCGCATGTGTCTCAGTTTTCATCTGTGAATTGTTGGAGGGTATGCTCTTGCATCTGGACTGGAAAAGAGGATCCAGACCTTCAGGGCCAGGCTGTGAGATCTGGGAGCCCTAGGGCCCACTCATATTCTCATAAATCCTAACAAAATCCTGAAAACATTTTTTTTTTATTTACGGCCCCTAGAATCCCCCAACCGATATGTCCACTGGTCATGCTGGTTTGTAGACTCAAGGGAGTAGTGCTCCAAAAACACAGATTTTGGGGAGCTTGTTCCATTCTTCTGTAAAGCTTTTCCAAAATTAGAACTTAATTTTTGTAACAGCAAAATGCCTATTACTAGTAGGCATAACTGTACTTGAAAAATAATATAATGACATCCATAACCTTTAGAACTGACATGAAAAGTAATATCATTTTGAACTTAATATTCAGCAGGAAAGAGGAAATTCTTGCTATCTATCTATCTATCTATCTATCTATCTATCTATCTATCTATTCTATATCAAAAGCAGATTTTTTAGAACATAGTAAGATGCCTATTAGTCCATCTAGCCAATATTGTCAGCTCTGTCAGGCATAATCTCTCCAGGATTTCAGACTGAATTCTATGCTGGCTCTACATGGAGACAGATGGAATTGAGCCTGCAAATCTCTCCATGCAAAGCAGCTACTCTGTCACTGAACTATGGCCCTTCACAGTCCCTGCTTCATTTCTTCATTTCAAATTAAATTGCATCTTTCTCTCCCCCCTCTCTCCATCTCTTACTCTGTGTTACTCCAAGAAATTCAGTAGGCTGGTGGAAATCAAGATACACTTTTGCTAAGAACATTAAGAGAAATTCTACTAGTCCAGATTCAGAGAAATTCTACTAGTCCAGATTCAATCAGTCCACAGATGGACCACTGTGTTGAGTCTGAGGATGAATAACCATCATTACTGGCCACCAGAATTCAGCAACATATTACACTGCCACATTTGGCAATAAACCACGAACAAACTCAATTCCATTTAAAATGAGTAATTTGTATTCTACCAGTGGCTTTAGCAGACTGGTGCTGAAATGTTGCAGCACAATTTGCCATCAGATTTTAGTGATATGGGTTTGAAGGGGGTGTCCTGGTTACCATGTAAAGAGATTTGTACCACATGTACACCACAGACCACAATTTACCCATCTCTGACTTAGGGCTCATTCACACTTACCTTTTTGCACTGAGGACATCCGTGTCTTCTTGGTGATGCCATTTCGATTTGAAGTTCCCACTATGTTTGCTATGATCGAATCTCTCAATGGCATTTTATCCCTGTTGCCATTCACACTTGAGGGGGAAATGGCAATAGGGATAAAACGCCATGGAGATTCTATCATGGCAGTGTAGTAGTGGGAGGGGTGGGTGAGAGGAAGAGTAGGAAGGAGGACACAGTGGCGGAGGGGAGAGGAAGAGGAGGACGTAGGGAGAAGAAGAGCAGTGGCAGTGACGGGGAACAGCAGGAGGAGGAAGAGGAAGGAAGAGGAGGAAGAGTGGAGGTGGCAGAAGTGGCGGAATGCTCCAAATGGGATCAACAGTGCATTCCCATAGGCAGCTCCCTTGAAAAAAAACCCTGGTGCTTTTGAAAAGAAGTGGTAAATGCTAAGGATTCAAAAGCACCAGTGTAAGTGAGTTTTGTGCCGCCCACCCTCCCACAAATCACGTTGGACACAAGTATGAATGATCCCCCCCCTTTAAACTGGTTTCTAAACCAGTTTTTGTCATAGTGTGAATGCAGCCTTACTCTAGCATCTGTTCTCCCCAAACAGCCAACTAGATCCTTCTGGTGAGCCCAATAACCAGCACATGAAGACAATTGTTGGGTGACCCTACAAAGCACCAAACATATCTACTAGTACAGTTCACAACTGCTTTCCTGATTATTGAAAATGTATTATAATTCTGTGGAAAAAAAACAAAGAGTGTGCACACGTACATAAATATATCTTCTCTCCACAACCCCAAGATCCTTTTTCGGTGATTTAATTGAAATGACTCAGCCCCCTGAAAACTGGAAAATTAAGTTCTCCGGGCTTCATTATTTTTCAGTCCCTCAAGCTAGCAGGGACTTTTGTTTCTTTCTTACTGTTTAAATGTGGGTGGCTGTCGTTCTGGCTGTAGCCGCTCTTTTCCCTCTTTCTCTCGGTTCTTTCTTTCTCTCTTTTTGAGGTTGCCACACAAGCCTGGAAGCAAGTGGCTTTCCCCACTAAATACCTTTTCTAATAAACCTGTTCTGTTCTCTTGTTCATTTCAAAAAGAATTATACAAAAAAAAAAATACTGTAAAATAAAAAATCAGATGCCTATTATGTCAGTGACACAATTGACAGCGGGCTTAATTTGTACCTAAGAAGCAAGTGGTGGCAGTGTTAAAAAGTTGTAATAAACTCCATTTTGCTAATACGCTCCACAAGTACGTGACTAACATAAATTAGCACAGTAGGTGACAACTACATAGCAGAAGGTAATATTTCAGTTTCCTTGGAATCAAAGAAAAGGCATGTACTATACACACGCTAGCAAATACCGATTGAATATCAAAGGACAGTGTTGAGAGGTATGGGCTTTGCAGAGCTTCTAGCTGTTCTTCTGAATTCCACTTTTCATGCTCCAGATGCAGAATATTCTCCAGCCGGCTCTTTATTTCCAACTAAATGTTAAGATAAAAGGAAATAATGCAACTCAACATCATCATATATAAATATATGTATATATACATATATACAGACACTAGTTCTCTCTCTGTGTGTGCATGCAAAATAAGTACCAGTTTCTATATGTTACTGTCTACATATATACCAGTTCCTGGTTCCATTTCCTTGTAGCACAGTAGTTTTCAAAATCTCCCTGCTCCCCACACCCTGCCTGAAAAAAAGAAAAGAAAAGATACTCCTGGAGTTCTTTGGAAGACAGTCCAAAAATACATTTGTATTTTTGACAAAATCAGCCATATTTAAAGAGATAGCCATGTCAATTTGTTATAGCATTTAAAAATGGGCATAAAGGACTCCAGGAAATCTGTGGGTGGACTGTAGTCCACAGAAACACATGGCAGAAATTTGTTTTCCACAGTTAGTCTCAGAACACCAGCCAGAATCCTGTTCATGGTTATTCTGACATTACTTGCAGTTCCATCAGTTTATTAACTTGGGGCGGCACTACACAAGGAGGTATCTAGCACCTAGATGTGGTGGTTTAGTGGTTAAGACACCAGTTGTGATGATCGGAAGATCAGAAGATCAGCAGTTTGAGGACCGAGTGCTGCATGATCTAGTGAACTCCTGTCACTAGTCCCAGCTTTTGCAAACCTAGTAGTTCGAAAGCATGCAAATACAAGAAGATAAATAAGTAGCACATTGGTGGGAAGATAACACTGTTCGGTGCAGTCATGCTGGCCACATAACCGGCGTAGTCCTCGGACAACGCTGGCTCTTCGGCTTAGTAATGGAGATGAGCACTTCCCCCTACAGTCTGTTATGACTAGACAGTCATTTCAAGGGACTAGCTTTACCTTTAGTACCTACTTGCACAATGCATTTGCCCTGGTTGGCTCCAGGCACAGCTCTATCACAATCCTGCCTCCAGTGTGCAGCTGGGGTGCATGTGGGGGCATTCTTTATTGTTGTCTGGAGTAGGTCAAAGCTGCTCTTTCTTCCCTGACTATGGAACAACAACTGGGAAGCAGTTTGGAGCACCCCTACTGCAAATC
This sequence comes from Sceloporus undulatus, assembly GCF_019175285.1. Taxonomy (NCBI): domain Eukaryota; kingdom Metazoa; phylum Chordata; class Lepidosauria; order Squamata; family Phrynosomatidae; genus Sceloporus; species Sceloporus undulatus. Next base: position 363,404,002 of record NC_056522.1, on the reverse strand, counting down.
CATGATTAAGTTAGCTGAGCTGCACCCAGGAATTATTCAGATTGAGAAAAATGAGTAGTTTTGCCCCCCCCCCCGACCACTGGTGTAGGAATGTTGGTAGAGATTTATGCTCCACCAATGTTCCCAGAGAAATAATCTTGGTTTCTGTGGAAAAGAGGTTGCCCACCACTTTGGTGATCTTCACCAACAATATACAGCTATTCATTTTCCTCCAGGATACTGTCTCCATTTACATGAATTGATGATCAGGCCCAGGAAGCCTGGATCAAACTTGGCATAAATGTGATATGTGGCTCAGTGCACCTTTTGCCCACTGGCATCTACTAAATGTATTGGAGGCAGGGCCACGGGGTGAGGTGAGGTAAATGAGAGCCAACAGTGTGATGCAATGTTAAATTGTATTAAGAGAAGCATGAAGTACAGATGATGGGAAATAATACTCCTCTAACCTGTGCTAATCAGGTTGTTTGTGGAACACTCACATCCAGTTCTGAATTTCACATTTTAAGAAAGGTCCTGACATACTGGAGCAGGATATGCTTAGGTTGAAAATAAGATTTAAGGAGAGAGACAATTGAAATATCTGAAGGGAAGGTTAGAAGAAGTTCTATGTTGTTCTAGTCGGCAGAACAAATAGGTAGAAAGAGTTAAGAATCAGAGTCTACATAAATGGTATATAGACTTTATCACATGGTGGGAAAATGAGGGGAAAGCAGGGGTTTAAATGGACATTAGCATGTGAAAAATCACATGATTGTGGGGAAGACTTTCACATGCATCACAATTAAAAAGGACTTGTCCTGGCAATAAACAGGTAATAACCAGCAACAAATCATTCATGTGGGGTGTTCCAGGACCTACCTACTACTGGCTCACCACCACTCCATGGAAATATTTCTTCCTCTCTCCAGGCCCTGCACCACTGCTGTCAGGGGCTGTGCAGAAAGCAGCCTTGTGAATAATAATACTGGTGCTCTACCCTGATCTAAATGGTACAATGGATCCAAGTGCATGCACTCCCTGGCTTTCTCCCCAATTCTGTCTTCACTCCAGACCTTTGGTGCACTGACTTTGCTCAGGTGCAACACACATACAAATACCATCTGGTCTTGTGTTTTGAAATCTGCCTTTTAAAATGGTTTTAAATATGGTTCTAAAGATTTTTCTTTGATTTATTATACTTTGCTTTGGAAGCCCAGGAGGGGGCAGAAAAGCAGTTAATAAATTTGTTGTTGTGTGCCTTCAAGTCCTGGTCAACTTATGGCAACCATAAGGCAATCTTATCATGGGGTTTTCTTGGCAAAAGTTGTTCAGAGGAGGTTTGCCATTGCCTTCCCTTTAGGCTGAGAGACTGTGACTTGCTCAAGGTCACCAGTGGGTTACATGGCTGAGCAAGAATCAAACCCTAGTCTCCAGAGTCATAGTCCAACACTCAAACCATTACACCACATACTTTTAAAAAATATATACATACTTATGTACATGCATACATATAAGAGAAAGGGACAAGGAAGGACGCAGGCCCTTGTAATGATGATTCCAACTAAAGTAGGCTCGACTTTTGCCTTAAAAACCAATTTAAAATCAGATCCCCTTTCATGCCTTCTGTGTAAAGATGCCCTTATTCTCTGACAGAACTGCTGACTGCTCTGGTCTGGGTCTGCAAGAGTCATCAAAAGTGAGGGAAGATGTGTCATTTGAGATTAATATCATTTCAAGCGGAAACAAGTTCTGATCCTAAAGATGGAATTAAACCACACACTTCCCACCTGTTCCCTTCATTAGCAGCCTCTTGAAGCTAAGGGATAGGTTCAGAAGCTTATTCCCCACTGTGAAGAGTGCCGCACCAGGAGTGGTCCCACTGAAATCAATTCGTCTCAGAAATCATCATGCAGCTGAGTTATGCTTAGGAGTGCGATGTATGGTGGGAACACACCGATGTGGTTACAAGCCAATTCTTTTATGAATTAATAGTTTACGATCTAAGCCTGATCAGCTTAGTGTACAAATAGTTCTGTTTCATAAAGAACAAAAGTACAAACAGATTGTGCATGTTTTATGTCTTTGCCACCTTCTAATTTCTAAATTTGACAGTGTTGTTTTAGATGGAACCATTTAATACAGCAAGGAGTACCAAATAATTCTCCATTTACATCTTGAGGACACAGCACCTAAAATGTTCTGATATTTTTTATGCTGGCTAGTGGATTTCACAGGTATGCAAAAGGGAAAGCAGTGGATTCCTGCTCTGGTTGACATATTTCTTAGGTTGATTAGAAAAACAAAAATTTCTGTGTGCCATGGGCCATTTAAGAGACCATGTTGTTGGATGGAGTGAGCTGGAAGCTACTAATAAATGAGCTGAGATATTACAGTAGCTCAGAGAAATGGTGGAAAGGCTGCTATGTCCATTTAAGAAGCCCCCAGAGGCAGTTGGAGATAGAAAATTGTGGATTTTTATACCGGTGTGTCTGTGAGCAGGTGGGTTTTATACAGATGGAATCTCTCTTATCTGGAATTCAGAAATCTGAAATATTCCAAAAACTAAAACTTTTTTCATGGTGGCTGAGATAGTGACAGTTTGCTTTCTGATAATTCAGTTCATGCAAACTTTGTTTCGTGCACTAAATTATTAAACACGTTGTATTATACTACATTCAAGCTCTGTGTATAAAGTGCATATGAAACATAAATGAATTTTGTGTTTATACTTGGGTCACATCTCCAATGTATCATCTTATATTGTTGTTGTTATTGTGTGCCTTCAAGTTGTTTCCAACTTATGGCAACCCTAAGGCAAATGTATTATGGGCTTTTCTTGGTAAGCTTTGTTCAGAGGAGGTTTGCTATTGCTTTCCCCTAATTATGTGCATATATGCAAATGCAGGCATTCCAAAAAACCCCTTCTGAAAGTTTGGTTCCAACCATTTTGGATAAGGGAATCTCAATCTGTATCTGGTATTTGTACATCCGTGCAGGTCAGAAAGAAGGAGATGGGGGGACTCTCTCTCTCTCTATCTCTCTAAGACCAACTAGTTTATCACACGAAGGAGATTGGGAGTTTATCCCATGAATATCCCGGAAAAAACGCGTGATTACATGAAACGATTTCACATGACATCACACAAACCCCATCATTAAAGTGGTCACAAAGAAGCATTAAGGTGCATCTTTTTACTTTCAGGATTTCAGCGACAATGTATTTCCGATATCACTTTATTTGTGCAATTGTGTGTGATAATCATTCACACAATTACTTCGCTTTATTTGCCAGATGCTTTAAATGCGCTTTAATCTCTCTTTAATGTTGAAATTAGCCCCACTATGATAAACCCCCAAGTGTTTCCATTCCACTTCTCTCTCTATCCTGGGGTCAAAAGAGAAAGAGAGAGGGAGACCCCAAGATCAAGACAGGCAGAGTGAAGTAGGGTGAAGGCACTCAGTCTGGGAGTGAGAAGGAAGTGAGGGGAATGTACTTGTGGGTCTGAAAGCAAATTGTGGGTACAGCATTCCTGATTGTCTGAGAGTGAGAGAGAAGTGGGGAGGGCATTCTTGTGGATCTGATTGTGAGAGAGAAGCAGCAAAGGTGTGCAAGAAAGAAGTGAGGGTAGTGGGTTTGAGAGTGAGTGGGGTGAGGGAACCTGCGGCTCTGAGAGGGAAAGAGAAGCGGCGAAGGCATGCTTTTGGGTCTGTTAGTAAGAAAGAAGTAGGGAGAATGCTCAGGGGGGATCTGAAAGGAAGTTGAGAGAGTGTTTAACTGGTTACACTCCCCATTCTTTTATTTGATTTAAATAAGGCTGAAGATACAGGAAAATCAAGTATTACCTTGAGAGAATGTATGTAGCCATTTTTCAGTCTATCCATAACGTCTGGAGGTAACAAGCTGGGTAGGTCTTCAGTTTTTATTTCTGGTCTAAGATCCGGATGTCCTAAGCAATTTTCACTTAAATAAAAATAAAAACAAGTTTCTTGATACAGTATGTCTACATTAAGGAGATAGTAACCATCTGGCATCCTACCATTTGTAATCCAAAGTGGTACAATCCTTTCACCTATTTCATTTTGCTGAATATATAGAAAATCAGAAGGAAACTACTGGCTTCTCCAGTTCACTTATGTATTATCAAAACAAAACAAAACAAAACAAAACAAAAAATCTCCCCCACTAAAAATAGGATGATAATAATTTGCATAAAATTTGTAGTTTGGTTGGGCAGGAGTTCATACAGCCTCTCAGACCTCATTCCCACTACAAATTCAATCATTTTTTGAATTGAATCAGTGAAGCGATTTAACGCCAAATAGACATTCACACTATTTGAGCCATGATCGAACCTACTCGTTTCAATTTAATCCACTTAGTGTTCACATTCAGAAATGAATTGATTCAACATGGAGTCGCCTCACAGGGATGACCATATCACAGGAACAGAATCGAACAGACAGCATGTTCACACTTGTGCTGAATCGATTAATTTCAAAAGAAGCAGGAAATGCCACGAATCAGGAAGAACTAGTTTAAGTGGTTTTAGTGCTGCACCCCCCCCCCTTACATTGGCCTTACATTGTTTTTGTAACCCTCAAGACTTCCAAGCTACCTAAACCAACACTCTTTTATCATTCTAATACCAATAATGATGACGATGAAACAAATACTTCTGAATTCACTTTTACATATATTGGAGGCCCTTCCTCCATTGTTTAACATCAAAAATAGCTGTTAATCAAAACCACAAGTAAGTCTGTATGTTTTATTTTGGTTCATTGAATTTTTGACAGTCTTTGTGTACACTGAAGGATCCCAGGGCAGAAAACTGTCCCTTTAACCCACCCAAGTTGTATACCTCTGGCACAAATGCAAAATGTAGATGCAATTATTGTAAGTGATATAGAAATTCAATATAGCGGGCCCTTGTTATCTGATGGATTGTCTGTGGATACCAAAATCCATGGATTCCCAAGTCCCATTAAATGCAATGGCATACTAAAAAGTTATCCCTTATTTAAAATTATTATTATTATTAATATTATTCTCCCACTTTTCCATAGCATCATGGAAAAATAGAGTTGGAAGAGATCACAAGGGCCATCCAGTCCAACCCCCTGCCATGCAGGAAATCATAATCAAAGTATCCCCAATAGATGGCCATTCAGCCTCTGTTTAAAGACCTTCAAGGAAGGAGACCCCCCACTCTCTTAGGGAGTGTGTTCCACTGTTGAACAGCTCTTACTATCAGGAGGTTCCTCCTAATTCTGAGATGGATTCTCTGTTCCTGGAGCTTGCATCTATTGTTCTGTGTTCTAGTCTATGGAGCAGTAGAAAACAAGCTGGCGCCATCTGCAATGTGACACCCCTTCAAATACTTAAAGAGAGTAGAGCAGAATAGAGTGGCACTATTACTTCCCTTGATCTAGACGCTATACCTCTATTGATAAAGTTATTGCTAAAGATGTTGAATAGCACTGGACCAGGACAGAAACCCGTGAGACCCCACTGGTCATTTCTCTCCAGGATGAAGAGTAGCCATTGCTGAGCACCCTTTGGGTTCGGCCAGTCAACCAATTACAAATTCATATAACAGTTACCTTGTGTAGCCCACATTTTACTAGCTTTTTTGCAAGAATGTCATGGGAAACCTTGTCAAAGGCCTTACTGAAATCAAGATATGCAATATCCACAGCATTTCCGTCTTCTACCAAGCTGGTAATTTTTATATATATAAAAAGAGAGATCAGATTAGTCTGACATGACTTGTTTCTCTGAAACCCATGTTGAGTTTTTGTGATTATGGAATTGCCTTCTAAATGTTCACAGACTCTCTGCTTAATGATCTGCTCTAGAATCTTTCCTGGTATTGATGTCAGACTAGAATAATAGAATCATAGAAGACCTCATGGGCCATCCAGTCCAACCCCCTGCCATGCAGGAAATCTCAATCAAAGCATCCCTGACAGATGACCATCCAGCCTCTGCTTAAATATCTCCAAGAAAGGAGACTCCACTACACTCTGAGGATGTGACTGGACGAAAATTGTTGAGATCCTCTTTTTTTTCCCTTTTGAAGATGGGGACAACGTTTGCCCTCCTCCAGTCTGCTGGGACTTCTCCTGTTCTCCAGGAGTTCTCAAAGATTATTGCCAATGGCTCCGATATTACATTTGCCAGCTCTCCCCTCTTTATTTATTATAAAACATAAAATCTTAACATCCATAACACACCTAAAACAATACAAAACATACAACCTAACTAAACATAAAATCCTAGTCTAACAATAAAAAACCTACACGTTTTAGACAGAACTTCCTTTACTGTTCAAGTTAAACTCACCTATAAATTATCAAAATGAAAAAAGAATTTTTCCACATAATTTTAACCAAAACATAATAATTTCATATTTGTAAATTTTGCCAGTTCTTTTAATACTCTAGGATGTAGTTCATCTGGCCCCAGAGATTTAAATTAATTTAGATTAACAAGGTATTCCTGTACTACCTCTTTACTTATTCTGTGCTGCATTTCTGCTATTGTGTCCTCTGCTCCATTATCCTCAGGTTGATCTCCCTTTTCCTTTTGTGAGAAGACTGAGGAGTTTATCACACATGAGGAATTTCTCTTAATTTCGAATGAAAAGAAAGAGGGGCCAGAATGCATTCACATGAATTTGCTAGTTCAGCGAATTTACATTAATTTGAATTGCATTCAAACTGGCTGCCCATTGCCCAAAAATAGCATGCCATTGCCTGAATTTGCGTGTGGTAGTCTATCACGCAATAATGTTAAACCCCATGATTACGTTTAGATTGCCATTGGATTATACTTCCAATTTCCCTTGTCTGATAAACTCCTGAGGCAAAGAGGGTGTTGAGTAATTTTGCCTTTTCTCTGCTCCCTGTTAGCATTTTGCCATCTTCTACACGTAGTGGCCCTATCATTTCCTCCTTTTTGCTGCAGAGAGATTGGAATTGAAAGCAGTTTACAATTTAAAAAAATCAATTAAAATCTACAAAAGTGAACATTAAACTGCAAGTAAACCGATGGCAAAATGAAGCTTTTCTTTTTGGAATTTATATATATTATCTTCTGAATATGGATGGTTGAATCCATGAATAAGGAATCCATGGATACAGAGGACCAACTGTACACCATAGTGGGACTGAACAATACTGTGACTGGGTGATCTTGTGCCTCCTGCTCAGAGCTTGGAACAGTGAACTGCACCTCCCAGAATCTCCCATACTGGCTGTGCACAATTTTGTGGACTACAATGCCCAGACTCCCACATTCTGGCTGAAGAATTGTAGTCCCCAAAAGAATGACTCCTTGCTCTATGATGGTTTATATTTCTTTCTGCTTTAGCAAGATGAGGCAACAAGAAAGGCAAACCAGCAAGGATCCTGTTTATGCTTTTGTCCTGTTTATTCAAAAAAACTTTTCAATGTTCTGCTCTCAGTTGGTCTATGATCTAGATGCTCACTGTTGATGGGCATGTTCAAGGCCTATATTCTCCCTTCTTATGGTTCATGACCATTAAACTGGACTTGAGTGGTTACCCCGTCAAAGAGAGACCTGGCCTCTGCAAAATAGTCTACAAGCTATCATAAGTTCAGTCCAACCTGAACTTCTAGCACAGATTTTAAATAAACCTGCAGTAGATCTGAGCAATCTGTCTGACCCATCAGCTGAATGCAGCCCACACAAGCAATAATTCAGGAGGACACAGTAACCTCTTGTTTGTGCTGCCTGAAAGGGAGTGCAAAGATAGAAAAGTTGCTGTCCCTGCTGTTTGGTCAGAAAGAGAAATTGCCACTGGTGCCAATAAACAGCTTCCCTCCTGGATAAAATTGTGATTAGTCAAATGGGAGAATTTTGTTGGGCGTACAGCACAGGAAGGAAATGTTTACCGCCCCCCCAACAAACACAGAATAGTGCAGTTCTATTCCTAACCCCCCCCCCCGCTACCGCTTTTAAGAAGATACATTGGCGGGATATAAACCGCCATATAGTACGTATTGTATACGTACTAAGGTTAGGAAGGGGCGGTGCTTCCGCACCCCCTAACCCTAGTACGTATTCAATACGTACAAGATGGCAGCGCCCCTTCCACAGGGGCGCCGCCATCTTTACGTACTGGACGCATAGCGTCCAGACGTGTCGCGGTGCCTATGACGTCGCGAATGGAGCTTCTTTTTTGCTCCACGCGGGAGCCGAGCAGCAAATGGCGCCGGCGGGGATGCGCCGCAAAGCGGCGGTTTGTATCCCGCCATTAATATTTTAATATAGAATTTCTGCCTTATTTTTTAATACTTTGCTGCCTTGCCTAATAATTTTAAAGCTCACACCTACGAACACATTAGATGCAATCACAGATTCAATGGAACTTGATTTTGGCTCTGATTTAGATCTTGCTTTTTCTTTTACTCTCCATATTATAATGATGCCCAAATTGGAGAGGGTCCTCATTTCACTGATCCGCATATCACGACTTAATAATCAAAACGAATCAAAGCATGAGGCTGCACCGCATGTTTCTAATTTGGCCTGGAAACATTTCCTAGCAGATGCTGTGCTTTGCAAAATGTCTCTTCGGTAGCAGGTTGGGAGGGGAAGATAAGGCTTGCTTAGAATTGAATTGGAAAGTGATCCTTAACAACTTATCTGTAGAACAATTCAATAAGGAAGGAGGAAAGGGGCTGCTGAACTCTGCCATGGAATCACGTGGTCATAGTGTTCTCTTATCTTGGCCCCCTTTTGCCCTTTCTGAATACAATGCATTCCGCTGACGCCCTGGCAATTTTCACTGGCTTCATTTCATATGGGAAACTGAAGATAACCAAGCTGTATCCAAAGTTTCCTGTCTCTAACTCATGCCAAGTTTTTATTTTAAAAAAGCTGGGGGAGAATGATACAGTTCTTTGAAATAATAGGCAGCAATGGATATTTGAACATTTGAAAGTGACTTATATACCACTGGTCTAAAGTTGGGGCTGTAAGTGGCCCCCTTCCAGGTCTTCTTCTGGCTCTCATGATCCTCTATTTATCACCACTGTAGGAAATGGATGGTGGCAGCACATTAAAAAAACAAGCAGGAAACCACATCTTGTTTCCTTCCTTTTTAGAAGGGATGGAGGAGGGCACCCTGTCCTACACACTGGCAAAGTTATGTGGTGGAAGGGATGCTCTGGTGCCCTCCTGCACCACAGACAGGATGCCATCCAACATTTCACAGATGAAAACTGGGACACATGTGATTAAGCTAGTGGTCAGAGTCTGGTCAAGTTGGCAAAGGTTATGAATAGGAAAGCTTGCACAAGCTGAGAGAGGCGGCACAACTTGCTTTTGCCTGAGTCTACTGGGAATTCTGCCTCTTCCTGTCTTTTCCTTCTGATGACTTAACGGAGTGCAGAACACTTTTGCACTTTGAATTCAGTTTGTAGCACTGAGAAATAAACTGAAAAGGTTTTTAAACAGAGGCTGGATGGCCATGTGCCAGAAATGCTTTGATTGTGTGTCCCTTCATGACAGAGGATTGGACTAGATGACCCTTCTGGTCTCTTCCAGCTCTATGATCCTATGGGCTTTATCACAAGGGGAAATTCAGGGGTTTAACCAGTGATTATCCTGTGAAAATCGCACAATTGTGATTAAGATTTTCACATGATGTCACGATTAAAGAGCCATTTTATCCTAGGAACAGCCAGGCAATAAACAGCAACAAATCATTGATGGGGAAAATCCATGGTTATTCCCAGGATAATGACTCTTTAACTGCAATGTGTGTGAAAATCTTAATCGTGAGTGTGTGATTTTCACAGGATAATCACTGGTTAAACCCTCGATTTCCCCCCAAAGTTCCCCATGTGATAAAGTCCTATGAAGAAATAAGATGAAGATGAAGAAATCATCAAGCGCAATTGGTGGACACAAAAGAGGGCCTTCTTGGTGATTGTCCCTATCTGTCTGTCTGTCTGTTTCTTGCTTTTCTCCCATGATTGTGACCCAAAGCGGCTTACAGTCTAAAAAACAGAGTATGATTAAAAACTTACAAAATTGACAATTAAAATGGTACTAAACTATTACAATATTAATAGGATCATTTGTTTAAAAATAATATGCAATTAAAAAAATAAAATCACTTAAAAACTGTACATTTTAAAACAATACACCACCTCCAGGATTTTCTTTTAAAATGTTCTGTTTTAAACACCCGTCTACACAAAAAGGTCTAGAGTAGGCCCATTGAATCAGGCGGATATAGATAAGTGTTGACCTTCCACTGACATCAGCTGAGTCAATGGTACTCTAGCTGGAACTAACCAGTAGGATTCATGCTAGGATTATCATTACACAGTTATAGCCTTTTGCTTCCAATTCAACTATCATAGACAAACAAAACAAACAAGCTTCATTTATATATCACTTCATAACACCTAAGCAGTGTCCAAGCAGTTTACAACTGTAAGCTAATTTGCCCTCAACAATCTGGGTACTCATTTTAGCGACCTCGGAAGGATGCAAGCCTGAGTTGAGCTTGAGCCCTTATGCTGGTCTTGAACTCACAACCTTATGGTTTTGAGTGAGTGGCTGCAGTACATGCATTTAAGCACTGTGCCACCAAGGCTCCTCCATTCCTGTACCCTGTCATAATTTCATCCTAAAGGGTCCTGGGATTCATAGTCTGGTGAAATACCTAGAATGCCAGCGAACTCTAATGCTGTAGTATACAATGAGGATTAGACCTCTCTATCAGAGATAGCCTAAGTACCCTGCCAAACTTCAAATCCCAAGATTCCATAGGATGGAGCCCTGGCAGTGTCCAACTTCTGTAAATATGTGGAGTAGATACACTCCTCATTAACCTCCATATGTAAAGGATGAGGCAGGAGTGGGGCTACAGAGAGTGGAGCAAAATGAGAACATTATCTCCTTAGCCAGTATGATTTCTGCCCACAAATGAACTTTTCCTTCAGTTCCCAAATTCTTAGCATTGCAATAATCTAAAACTTTTGTTGATCATTTAGAAGTACACTTTATGAATCCGAAGAAAAGAGGCAGGCAGAGTATCCAAGTGAATGGGAACATCACAAATACAGCCGTCTCTCCCTATCCACAAATTATATCCACTTGAAAATATTTTTAAAAATATAAATTTCAAAAAGAGGACCTTGATTTTCCCATTTTATAGAAGGGATGCCATTTTACTATGCCATTGGCATAGTAGGGACTTGAGCATCCACAGATTTTGGTATCCCTGGAGAGGACCTGCAAGCAAATCTCAGCAGATACCAAAGGCCCACTGTATAAGAGTTCCAGAAGGGAATGATTTTCAATGTCTCACCCTCGGCAATGCTACAAATTTGAGAACTGTAAGCAATTTTCAAGGCAGGGGGAGATAATTCTTATTTGGAGGCACAATGGTCTAATTTGGCCCTCTCTTATAGGAGAATAGCAATGGAAGGAATAGCTAGCTGCCTCTCATTCAGTGCTAGGTTTTCCAGACAGAATGACTGCAGTAGGCTACAGAATTCAAAGAACAGGAAACTAACCTGCAGTATATGTTAGTAACCCAATGGAGCAAGGCATAGAATTGGTTGAGTTTTAGGTAGCTTTGCTCTTCTTCCAGAATCCTTTGTAAACGTGAAGCAAGGGCTTCATGGAAAGCCATCAGGTATGTAGCACATACATTGAAGTCTCGTGGATAGAATTTCTGTACCCAGTCCACGATAGTCAACAGGTCTTCTTTTATGACTGTTCGAAGAAACCCTAAATATATAGACAGCCAAGATGCGTTGTCATCTTTCAGTGGTATAGGCACTTTATCGATCCTCCTTTTCACACTTTCTTTGACTGTTCTTTTCCAAAGGTTTCTCCAGTTTCTGGCTAAACCAAGTTGCTTCACAGGGACAGTGGGCACAGGGATATTTATTGCCCCAGCATAAATCTTTTCCTCCTCTTCAATTAAAGCTACAATCTCTATGATCAATCCCTTCACCTCCAACCTGGGAAGATCCAGGGTTTTTTCCACAATCTGCTGGATTTCCTTACAGATAGAATCATATAGCAAATTAGCATCTTTGACCTTCATTTTGTATTCTTTGGGGTTCTCTTCATATTGCTTGGCTTTTTCTTCAGCCAAGAGCTCCATTTCTAAACACCTGATGTTTCTGAATGCCTCCAAAAGCTGTCTTTTCTGGATAAGTTTGAATATTTCCATTACTAAACAAAACAAAACAAAACAAAAACAGGAAAGTCCATGAGATAACCTGGACTGGTATCACTGGAGAAATACAGATGGTAAATGTTATTTGGGGATAAAAAAGATCACATTCTTCCTGCAACCCCACAAAATTCTATTTTGACATAGGCTGAGAAGCAACATCAAATAAATGGAGTGTAACTTAACACTCACAGAGTGACGTGATTTTCTTTCTTTCTTTCTTTTTTTTTGGATTTATATCATTGATTCAAATGTTTAAAAATAATTAAATATTATTGTTAAAACAAATTAAAAACACATAGTTAACGCTAATAAAAACCATAAAGCATTTACAACACACAGCACAACAGAAGTAAAATTCATCCATCAAATGCCTGCCTAAATAAAAGTGTCTTCAACTGCAGGCATGAGGGCACTAAGGTGCTACTATTCCACTTTTTAAAAAGAAAAGAAAAAAGAACATAGAACTCCTGTGAATTATTGGTTTGGTCCAGTAAGTGGAGAAACTCTACAGAAGGAATTGTTCTTGTTGGTTCAGAAAGAGAGAAAGAGAAGAGAAAAGCTGCAGTTGCCAAGGATAAGGATTAGGCCTTTTTCATTTTAAATATGGGCTTTAAGATTTTATCCAAATATTGCTATACTACTGAGCAGCACAGGCAGAATGTCTTGCTGTCAAATTCTGCTCGGGAACCTTATTGGAAGGTTTTGATATGTGTTTGTTGTATAGTTATTGATTTGTTACATGTTTGTGTTATGTATATGGGGACTTAAACTGTGATGGTGTTTCCAATATTCAGTTATAATTGGCCTCATAAAACTGAGAAAGGGGTAAAAATGCATCTTCTATCGTCTAGGAAAAAATGGAAGTACCATAGGGAAAACACAGGGGAGCCCTCGTGGTGCAGTGGTTAAATGCTGGTGCCGCAGACACAAAGTTATGAGTTCAGCCTGACGGCTCCAAGGTTGAGTCAGCTTTCCATCCTTTCGTAGGTCAGTAAAATTGGGAGCAACTGGCTAACACTTTGTAAACTGCTTATAGAGTGATTAGTTCACCATGAAGCAACATAGAAATGTAAAGTGCTTGCTTGCACAGTGGAGCCATGATTAGTTGATAGCATCATGGAGGTATCCTTTAAAAGGTGATTGAACAACAACCTATGCAGGGAACTGGACAGGAGTGTGTCCCTGTTGGTTTTGCTTGATCTCTCAGAAATCACTGACCATAGTATCCTTCTGAGCCACCTTTCTGGGATGGGACTTGGGAGCAATCTTATGCAGTGCTTCCAGTCTTTCCTGGAGGGCGGACCCAGAAGGTGGTGTTGGGGGGACTCCTGTTTGACCCCTTGACCGCTGGCCTGTGGGGTCCCACAGGGTTCTATGTTGTCCCCTATGTTATTTAACATCTACATCAGCGGTTCCCAACCTTTGTTGGGCCACGACCCCCATTGCAGCCAAAGTCCCGCCCAGCGGCCTCCCAGATTGGTTTGGAGACAGGAAAGGGTGGGACTTCTGGCCGCCTACAAGCCCCAGCGGCCTTTGCGGTCAAAAGTCCCACCCCTTCCTGGCCTCTCAACCAATTAGGGAGGCCGCTGGCCAGAAAAAGGGGCAGACATCTGGCTGGAAAGGCTGCTGGAAGCCTCTCCACCTCCTCTTCCTCACCCCCTCCTCTTCCTTCATGCCGGCCAGGCCTGCTCTGGCCTGCTGCAGCCGTCATCGCATGGGGCTTCCATCGCTGCTGCTGCAGTGATGGTGGCAGCCGTATGGAGGAGGAGGAGGGGAAGGAGGAGGCGGTGGCAGTGGCGACTGCGGGGAGGAGGTGAGGAGGAGGAGGAGGCAGCGGCAGCCCCCATCCCCATCTTCGCACAGTGGTGGTGTTGGCGCCGGCACCCGCAGTATGTGGTAGACACCCATCTCTATTTCTCCTTTCCATCAGACTCCAAAGAAACTGTCTCTGTGCTGAACCAGTGTTTGCTGTCAGTAATGGACTGGATGAGGGCAAATAAACTGGTGCTTAATCCAGTCAAGGCAGAGGTGTTCCTGGTCACTCATAAGACAGGTCAGGGAACTGGGCCTTTGCTTGTGCTGGATGGGGTTACACTCCCCTTGAAATCTCAGGCTCGCAGCTTGGGTGACTCCACTCTGAGCCTGGATGCCCAGGTCTCAGAAGTGGCCAGGAGTGCATTTGCACAGTTAAAACTAGTGCGCAAACTGCACCCATTACTTGAGGTGTCAGATCTAGCTATGGTGACAAGTGCCTTGATTACATCCCGTTTGGACTACTGTAACACACTCTATGTGGGAGATGGCTGTCAAAGCAATTCTTTTTTCTACACAGAAAATTTGTTCAACAAAAGACTCGCTTTGACGACTGTCTCCCACATGAAGAGAACTTAAGCACTATGACGTCATGCAATAAGGCACGAAGGAAGCCACTACTCTCTGGTACCATTTCCACTTTGTTTCCTCATGCAGTAAAGCTCTTTGACTTTTTATGGTACAGACTGAGTCTTCCTTATCTGAAATGCCTGCAACCAGAAATGTTTTGGATTTCAGATTTTGGGGGATTTTGGAATACCTGTATTTGCATATATATACATAATGAGATGTCCCAGAGATGGGACCCAAGTCTAAACACAAATTTATATATGTTTCATATACACCTGATACACATAGCCTGAAGGTAATTTTATATGGTATTTTTGAATAATTTTGTATATGAAACAAAGACTGTGAGGATTGAACACAGTCTTTGTTTCATAGGTGTCAGTATCTTACCACCCATGAAAAAAGTTTTCATTTTTAGAATATTTTGGATTTGGGAATTCCAGATAAGGGAGACTCAACCTGTAACCTGTTTTATGATTTTCATAAAAGATTACTTATGCATGTTGCAGGTCAGGCACCCAGATTTTCCAGTGTATATCAGGATGACCTAGAAAACAGGTAAAGACATCTTCCATTTCTTACCAGACAGTAGCTCCTTCAGAACATCTGTTTCTCCTTCAAGCTCTACATTCTTTTTTGGAATGCTGTTGTTTTCTTCTTTGATCTGGTCACTGTCTTTTATCCGTTTCAAATGTTTAGAGATGCCTGCAACTCCTGTTGTTTTCACTTTCACAGATATTAATGTATTTGTAAAGCTCAGTCTTGCTTTGAGACCGTTGTTGGGACTTTTGGGTT